>NC_048448.1:34800694-35071013 GCF_004353265.1 Vitis riparia
CAAACTTATTTTTTAAAATATTATCATATATGCTTTGATTTTTGCCTTTTATAGAATATTTTAATTCATATTTTCTCATTCTCTCATTCATATTTCAATGTGGCATTCTTAATCCCTCTAGTTACATAAGGGTTAATTTCATTAACCTTCTCTGAGATTTTGACTAAATACGCATAGTTTTCATTTGCTTGAAATTTCATCACATACATTGGTTATTCTTTTCATTTAATATTTTCACTCACCTCTCTTCTTATTCAAAATAAGAGACATATTTAATAAATTTTCAAACAAATTGGACTAACTGTATTTCGCTAATACCTCAAGAGATGTAAGTGAAATTATCCCTTTACATAATGATCGGATGGAAATGAATAAAATTGAGCTAATGAGTATTTGAGTATTTAAATGACTGAGTGTGTTTAGGTATCACATTGAATTTGTGTAGTGATTGGAAGAATAATTGACGAATGAGAAGGTGCTCATAAAAGTGGAGTCTGAAGGTTATCCAAACTATCATTGATGGGTGTTAAATAATTGCAACTTGCAAGCTCCCACCACCCACACTCTTGATCATCATTTTTTTTTTTTTTTAATAATTTGAAAAAAAAAAAAAAAGGAGGAAAAAACCAAAGAATTTTGCACTAAAAGCACGTGAAACAGCGTTTCTTTTCATTGGGAGGAAATTATTATTTTATGTAAATAAAACTTCATAATGAAAACGTGCCGTTTAAATACTATTTCTTTTAGCAATTAAAAAAAATAAAAATAAAAACATAACTTGGTAGTGGCCCCTTCATACAATAATTTCAAAAACCAACTAATAATAATGATTCAAGTTTATGAAATTTTATTAAACAAATGCCACTTTGTTTTGTTGGGTAAAATATACTTTACCCGTCTCGTCTTTTACCATCATTATTTTTTTTTTCTTTTTTTTTCTCGTGTTTAAAATTAAATAATTTATTTTTCAAAATTATTAAATATTTCTAAAATCGTGTCTAAAAATTGACGCAAATTGTTATAAAGGTTCTAATTTCTTTATTTCATTATTATAGTGTCGTATTTCAGGTCAGGTTTATATATTATTTAATTATTTTAGGAAGTAAATTATAGAATTTTGAATATAAAAAAACAAAGCATAAAAAAATATGAAAGCTAAATACATATATTATCCTTTTATTTATGACTTGGATACATTCGATACTATAAAATATGATAATAATTATTATAAAAATGGTTTTGATGTTTTAAAACTTGCGTATTGTAATTAAAAGTAAAACATATGAAAATAATTCTTTAAAATAAAATACATGTAATTCAATAATAAGCAAGCAATTAAAGTATATGGAATATTAAATTTAAACATTTAAAGAAAATTAAAAATAAGAAAAAAAAATTGAATTAAAGCTTTTTTTTACAATCATTGACAAATCATACTAATAAGAATTATAATTCTTTTTCTTCTTCTTTTTCTTCAATATATTGATTTCATAATCATAAAAAATTAAAATTTGGTAACATTAAATCTCTTTTTTCCATATATAGACCAAATCAAAATTTGAGTTTACTCTAATTTCATCACAAAATTATCATTTTTCTTGTTGAAACCTATATTAAAATCATGAGATTATTATTTTTATTGATGTTGTGAAAAAATTTTAAAAATATTTTTTTATTTTTTTGTAAGAAATATCTCCAAGGGTCAAGCTTTTTTTAAATCATTGATCAATCATAACAATGAAACTAGGATTATCTTCTTTTTTTTTTTGTCTCATTGTATTGATTTTGGAGCGATAAAAAATTAAAATGTTTTTAATTCCCTCTTCTTTTTCTCAATGTATTGATTTCATAATAATGAAAAATTAGAAATTTTAAGTCTTGCTCTCTCTTTTTTCAACATATAGAGTTCATAATAATAATAAAAATTAAAATTTTGTAAGTTTACATATCTTTTTTCAACACATAAATCAAAATTTAAGTTTACAACGATTTCATTATGAGATTATCATTTTTCTCTTTGAAACACACATTGAAATCATGACATTATCATTTTTAGTGTTAAAACTTAAAATCATGATTCTCTCTCAATTGGTATTGTGGAAATTGAAAAAAAAATATTTATATTTTTATCTTTTTTATAAGAAAAGTCTCCAAGGCTTTTTTTTCTATTCCTAATAATTAATCTTCTAAATTTTACATTTATATGGAGAAGCATTTTAGATAAGTTAGATGACCAAAGCCAAAGTTTTCACATTAATAATGAAAAATTCAAATATTACAAATGTTTTTTTTTATTTTTAAATATTTTTCTAAAAAAAAAAAAAAACCATCTACTATAGTCTACAAAGCATGCTTTAAATATTCATGATTGAGACTTATTCAAATCATAGATAGAAAAATATACCATCTTAGTATACCCTAAATGAACTTACGATTATGATTTAGATCTTAAGTGGTTTAAAACCTTTCCAATGTTAATGCTTCTAAATATAACAATATTCAAATATAAATATTATCCAAATCCAACTCCTTTATGATGTTAGATTGTTCCCAACTTTAAAAAATTGTGTTTGCTATTTTTTTATAATTATTATACACATTTAAAAATATTTTTCATAAAAAGTAAAGATTTGAACTATAAAATATTTTTTTCTTCCCTTTCAACCATTATAAATCTTACAAAAAAAATTGAAAAGGAAATTAGGAAGATTGGGGATATGGTCAAATTTAGAAGGAATTAAAATAAAGGTATTTTGAGTAATAGTCTCTATAATTTATTTATGTATCTCCATCATCTTATAAAATTAGGTAAAAATACTAAAAAAGAGAAGTGATTAGGTGTGGGATTAGGTTGATTAATTTTGAAATGTGCCCTAGAATTAATAAAACTTAGTTCTAGCTTAATGACAAATTTGACCAACTCAAAACCAAATTGAAAACATTTTATTGTCTCAAGGACATGTGGGTAGGTACAAAATGGACTATCTATAATATGGGTTGCCGTTTGATAAATTTGGAGTTTATGGCTTAAGGTTACCATTTATTTTGAAAGTAAATTGCATCATGAATGGAATTGGTGTATTGAGGTATGGATAATTTGTTTGATGTTCCATCTAAAATCGAAAATTTTATAAAAGAAGTAAGGTACTATACCGAAGTTTTGTACTTAATCAATCCTTTCAGGTTAACCCGATTTTTTTTATACCTTAATTATATTTTTATATTTAGATTATACTTACATCTTACTCGATGTTGGAAATTGGATAAAACCATTCGATATTACACCAAAAAGTATTTTTTAACCGTCATCGACCCTAATGACATAAATTATAAATTTTATAAAATGAGACATTTATTATATGAATATATTTGTCTAAGCTATTGAGGTGTACCCTTCTACAAAAATAGAATCCTCATGTCAAAATTCCTCCCAAAACCATTCTACAAAAGTTCTTCAAGTTCTAAGAATCAAAACGCTACAAATTTTCTTCCCAAAAATTACCCTAAGATGAGGTGAAGAATAAAATCTATACATTGATGAGTTTTAAGATTTTGTATTTTTTTTATTTGATTTATTCTTATCCAAATCAATAATTAAAAACTTTTTACCTTTATTATTTCAATAATCTTGCAATAATTTTTAAGATTGAATGTATAGATTAAGCCTTAGTGAGTGACATGTCTAGTCACATGAACAAAGAAAGATGCTTGACCCACCACCCAATCCATAATCAATAATTTACTGATTGGACTTTCCTATTATTTTCCAAAATCTTTTCAATAATAAAAACCAAACATATGATAATAATTATTATTATAATTATAATTAAAATAATAATAATAATAATAATAATTCCAAAGCTTTTGTCACATGTACACCCCACTATATATACCTACACCCCTCAAGCCAATTTTCTCCAGCAAGAGCCTTTTCTTCTTGGCAACACCTTCTTCTTCCTTCTTCTTCAAGAGGATGGGGCATCTTATTGAAGAGAAGGCTCTTGGAGATGATCATCAACGCGGGGACAGCCTTGAAGAGAAAATCTCATTGTTTTTTGATGAAGAAGACGAAGAACTGGATCGAAATTCTGAAGGTGATTGGGCTGATGATGAAGCTGCCAACAATGAATTGCATGACCCCATTGAGAGAAAAGAGTTCTGGGATTCACAAGAGGCGTTGCTTCTGGTACTTTTTTTTTCTCTTTTTCCGTCATCTTCTTCTTCACTGATAATAAGGCTTGTTTGGATTCAATTTTCGGAGATCACTCATGAATTTTTATGTGTTTGTTTTGATTGAAATGATTGAGTTATGATGATTACTCAAAAGGGTTGCTGGATTTTGAGCTTTTTAATTCATCAAAAGAGAAAATCAGTAGCAAAAAATATGGATGATCATCTTTCTTAAAATTCACCACCAACTACTTTGATTTTTTTCCTTCTTCATCCTCTGGCCAAGTCATATTGGAATTTTTTTTTTTCCTTTCAATATTTTTTTCTATTGAAGTTCATGTGGATTTTATTTAACTGATAGAGACTTGAGATTTTTTTTGTTTTGTTTTTCCTTTATGAATGTGGAAGAAGTTAAAAGCCAAATATATGGCCAATAATCATTTGCTTCTCCTCCACAAATAAATTTAGAAAAGGTTAACCAAAAAATTAGTGGTGGGTGGTATGCCATTTTTATTTTTATTTTTATAAGTTGACAGCATATTTTTGGAATAATATGCAAGATTTTCTGACAAAATAAATTTTCCATTAAAAAAAAAAAAATTCTGCCTAGCCTTTGTTCATGTCAGCTTCTACCATCACCTTAAAATATTATAATTTTATAATAATTTAAATAATAAATAATTATTATCATAATGATACAAGCCATACTAGTCAACTTGGTTCTCAAAACTTTCTTTTGACCCATTGAGTTTGCTTAACATTTGGACATAATTAAATAAATTATAAAAAGGTTGAATAAATAATATAAATTTTCTATTCATCAATAATATTTTGTTAAAATTTGGCTTAGAAAAAATGGTTTAATTTTGGCAGGAAATAATGGAAAGATGTAATTCAATGGGTGCAAAGTTGAGGGAAGAGATAGGGAGAGTGGTGGAGAGGGCAAGAGAAACACTAGTGTGCAGCTGCTCCAAGTCAAATTCAGATGGGTGTGCCCTTTGTTTGAGGAGGAGAGTGGTGGATTTGCTTTGCCTCAAGGGTTTCTCTGCCTCTCTCCGTACTTCCAAGTGGAGGCACACTCACAAGTTCCCCGGAGGTAATTATGTTGATTTTTCTTATTTTATTCTAATTTGGATTACGGGAATCTTCTGTTTGCCATTACTATGTGGTAACTGATCCCCTTCTTACATTTCCAGGATCACATGAATATATAGAAGTAATGGCAAGCACCCCAGGGAGGAAGAAGCAAATCCCATTCCTTATAGAGCTCGAATTCCGAACTGAATTCGAGATGGCCAAAGCCTGCGATGAGTACCGCAGACTCATCGCCCAACTCCCCAAATCCTACATCGGAAAATCCGACTACCTCAACGCCATCCTGCGTGTGGTATGCGATGCCGCCAAGAGGTCCATGAAGGAGCAGAAGATCCACATGGGGCCATGGCGGAAGCGCAGCTTCATGCAGATGAAATGGTCCGGTTACAACGACAGAAAACAGCCCTCCAAGGATCAACCCTGGAACAAGTTTTCGCTGTCTGGCATCACTGCTGCTGTGGTGGTTAAATGAGGTGGTCTTTCCTCGGTTTTTTTTACACTTCTTTCAGGCTGATAATATTATTATATCAACATAAATAGAAGGAGCACATGCAATGCATGTATACCATATAAGAAAGGCCGATGATGAGATTATACGGGGAAACCAAACCCCAGTGCAGAAGCACCAGTTAAGGGTTGCTAATGTTGTAACTTGTGGGTCAGTTTTGCTATAAATCTTGGGGGGCATAAAGTAGATATGAAGAGTGGTTTTTTGAGGGCATTTCATTTTTACATCCATGAATAAGGATATCATCAAGATGTTCTCTTTTCCATATATTTATGATATAATATCAAGTTTAATATACTTAGAAAAATGAAAAAAAAAAAAAACACCAGACACTCATTCAGGAGAATGTATTGGGTAAAAACAATAAATGTTAAGCATCACTATATGTTGACATGATTCAAATGAGACATACTCCAGCAGTACAAATGAAGAACTAGAAACCAAAGATACGTATAGGAAGTCTCCTTGTCTCATCTCCTTTGAGCCGATAACCAGTTTTTCTTTTTCTTTCCCCTTTTTTTCCCTCCTTCCTGTTTCCTTCCAGCTACTGCAATTTCAAAGAATTTTCCCAGAATCCATTTTTGGCAGCCAGCGAATGAGTTTATTCAGGACTTCCATGATGGTGATCCTAATGGTATATAAAACCTTTGCTATGCATTACAAAACTGATTGATTCAAGAAGTGGTCACTTTAGTATTGGGACAAACCAATGATGACTTGTGGTGAACAGACATGGGAAGAAAAGAATATGCACAACTATTATGATACAAACGAATGCAGAAATGTTGAAAAGAAAAGCTAAATGTATGAAGACTGTAAACAACGATTGGTTAAAACTTGAGGAATGAAAATTCGGGAGTTCATTAGGTTTTGATTCCTTGGAAGGAAGAGGAGAGAATCCTGAAGAGGCCATCTGGGTTATCAGCATGCACCTGCCAAGGATTATAAAGAAATTAGTGATTCCAGGATTGAACAGCCATTAAAGTTGTCTTTAGATGATTCTAATACAATCCTACCTAAGCCAACACCAGAAGCATGGGACACTATTTCCATTTGATACATTTTCGGATGAAACTGTTTGCTAAGCAAAGGCTAAGAGTCTTTTGACAAAAAAGGCTGAACTTATGGTAGTAGTATTGGGTTAAAAGGTAACTGACTTGGAAATCACAAGAGGCTGGGGTTGGCAAAGGAAGTCATATAAGTTTCTTCATTTAGTTTCCAAATAATAGCAATCAAAACAACTATAGGAAAAGAAACCTCAACCTTGCTAAAACTATAGATTTTTCAGAAGACATATTTCATGATTTTAAGCAACAAACAGTCCATTTTATTCATAGATTTCATTTTAGACCATTTTTTATCACCACTAATCCAGTTGAGCTGGACCATCAAGCCATTCGATTTGTGTTTTATGGTGAATAGTTTGTTTTAGACCAGCTGACTGAGGGAGGTCTTTCCCCTTTTTTGTTAAAAGAAATGCAAGCATAAGCACACCTGTAAAGTGTATACTAGGTGGTTCAGAAGATAATTGTAAGAATTGAAGCAGGTGAGAGCCACATACCCAATGACCAGCATCTTCAAGAACATGCATTTCCACTCCACCACCTTCATCAGCAGCCAGATCCTCAGCAGCATGAATCCTCTGAAGATCCTCAAGGGCCCACCTGTGCAAGCTCCTTTCTGCTTTCAAAAAATTCACATGCACACCCCGTGGTACATCTTCCACAATATTCCTGCATGAATTTTAAAAAGTATTAAGAGGTAATATGGTCAAAACAGGGTCAATATGGCAAATGGGTAAAAGCACTCTCGTCACAAGCCAAGTATTTCTCTATTTCTTATCATTTTTATAGGTTTTTAATATGCAACTATTTTTTTTCTCTGGTTAGTACATGTAATCAATCCCAGAACTTCCCATCACCATCCTGACTCCTTGCTTTAAGAGTTAGTTGCCAGTCATCAGCTCAGTTTTTCAGTGCACCGGTTTGGTAAATCCTAACACCCATTTAGCTTTGGTCAATGACAATAGAAGGATAAGGAAAAGAGATGATAAACCCAAGGTGGGATTTGGGAAGAACAGGTCCAAGAAAAGGATTTGAGAGGAACATGTCCATGGGAAGTGCCCTTTTTAGGCTCTCTATACTCGAATATGGCAAATCCCACTATCATACAAATGCAACTTCTCTAAAGAAACATCTATGCAACCTCAGTCCAGGTTGGGCCAGGGCAAAAGGCTTTTCTAAACCTAATCTATCTTATCAATTAGTTATTATTACTATTAAACAAAAGTAATAGTAATTGAACAGATTGCAGCCAGTTTTGTGTGAATCAATCTAGGGCTAGGATTAGGGTCCATATGCCAAATTTACAGATAAAAGCACCAAAGAAACCTAGAAACCTCGGCCCGGAGTCAATGTCTGCCTAGGGTTGGAGTTTTTCCTCTTTAATTGCTATACTTCTTCCACGGTAATATCACTATAATGACCTGCCAATTACAGCACACTCTGGATCACTTCCATCACCATCAACCTTTGAAAAACTCTTCTTCACCTCACCTACCCAAACACCAAACCTAGACCACATCATCATGACCCACACCTGGCATGAAGTCCCAGAACCCTCATCTTTGTTATCCAGACAACTACAACGATACCATGGCCTGAAAGCTAAACCCCTACTGCCTCAGAATCAACTATGCAAGGGGAATGTTGTTAATCCTACTTGCAAGCCTTTTTGCATCCATATCAATAATTGTGTTCTTGGTTGTCTGTCTTCATTGCTTGTCTTTTTTTTTTCTCTCCCTCTGTCATATAACCTAATCAAAACCTAATAACTAGGACCTGCCTGACCCGGAGCTCAGAAAAGATGAGCTTGAGTCGAGATTGGGTTAGGGACCTAAAGCTTGGATATGGCTTGAAGCAAGGGTTTAAAAGGCAGGATTGTATTTAGGTTAACCTCCAAGAATTGCAAGATGTCAACATAGTTTCCATTAATAGGAAAATAAATGTAATAGAAAAGCATTGAGGGCAGTGCAACCGAAGGGCACAGGCAGTTTATATGGACAGCCCACAGGAAGTGAGAAGAAAATAAGGAAAAAAAAAAAAAGAAAAGAAAAGAAGAAAAAGGACAGAAAACAAAGTAAACAAAAGCTAATAGCTTCTTAACCTGTGTATAACCTAAACTATTTATGGGCTCATAAAAGAGCATGTCCAAATCAAAAGATCACCCTCTGTCCAAAGCATGCAAAGATCTTAAAACAATCTTATAGTCTGCTGTCAGGAGTTTCATTCCCCTATAACTCAAAGGGAACACTACTCCACTCTTACCTCCTATATCTCCAAACAAATTCACAAGTAGCTCTCCTATTGTTCTTGGAAGCACCCAAGAAACTACAAAAAAAGCATGAAAACCAGTGCCCAAAAGCCCAAGCATCAGGACAAGGACTCAAAAATGGTTAACTGACTCGTGTCTGCACATGCAACACCAATTTGCCAAGTACCTCCATCTGCACACCAAATGATTTGGTGTCAAAATCCTCTCCTATCCTCCCATCAAGATAAAAGATAGGCCACTTTCAGAGTGTTGGCAGTTTTCCAAGTCTCTAAAGCAGGGCAGTTGACAACTACTCCTATCGATATCAAATCAAAAGAAGTTCTAAGGAAAACCTCTCCTCTTTTAAACCCTTCCATTTCACCTAATCTCCACATCAACAAGCCTCAACACCATAAATATCCTCCATAAAGAACTCCACCAACTCCAACCCCCAGTTGAACTCCTACCTCAACCCTTGCAAAGATAGTGGTATTGCTACCTCAACCCATGTCAGAGTCTACTAACAAGTCAGTGGCATTGCTATTAATTTTTCAAATTAGAAGAGCTTCAGAAATAAGCCATATTTAGAAGAATAATATGAGATTTGACATCAATTCAAGATGAAAAACAAGTTCTGAACATGAATACCATAAATTTGTTTCTTCATAGGATTGATACATCTCAGCAATTCCCTTGAGATCAAACACCCATGAGAAGCTTGGCGATGATGAACCAGGGGAACTGGTCTGTTGGAGGTTTGTTACCACCCACTGGACGTGAGAACAAAAATGAGAAGAAGAATATAAAATTTTGGGGGATGTATAAGAAATTCAAAATAATAAAGGAAAAAATAATTCAAAGATCAAACAAAAAAGCGACAATAATTCCCTACTACAAGCTTTAATGTTTTCAAGAAATCTTGATGCAACAAACTAATTGCTTAAGCAGCACTCATAATCTTTTTTTCATCTCATCCACAATAATAAGACTTACCAAATAGCATTTGTCAAGTTGGTCAACAGAAATGTTGCACATTCAAACTGGCAGTGTTGTAGTCTAGAATAAATGTATCCTAGGACAAAAGCAACATGACCAAAAATTTACCAAGGTTTTGGAAATCACCAATGATATGAAATTTAACAACAAAAAACTAAGCTAAGACCAGAAAAGAAAATAGGAAAAGATGGAGGAAATCTATAACATTCTATTCATCATGAGTTTCACCATCCCAACTTGAAAGTAAACCATTGAGATCTAAGTAAAACTAAATTAGCTTGTATGTTTGATATTACCTGTGCCACATCTTTGGAAAATCCTTCTTTAATAAGAGCATTCATAACATCCCGCTTTGAAAACACCTTCCATAAAGAAGAGATTATAAGATGCTCATAATCATGCCCAAAAAGGAAAATATTTTACAAGATAAATTAAATATTATAAAGCTTAAAATTGGTTCACTGCAACAAGGAACAAATGACATGAAAAATTATAAAAGCTGATTACAGGAATAATCATACATAAGTAGAGTGAACATGATAATTAGTAACAATTTTTTTGTTTTTTTGACAAACATGATGATTAGTAATAATAAACTAATAATAATACAACAGAAAGACCAAAGGTTTACTAATGCAACAATTGTAGTTCTTTGGAAATCAAACTGCCCACATTTGAGGAATGATAATCGGTAACAAATGATTCTCCACCAGAGTTAAGATTTTCCAGTCATACTCCAAAATAATAATGAAACTCTGATAACCAAGGGCACAAATGCATATCTTTTTGAACTCCAGGATTAAAATTTCAACTACATCAATGTTTCAGAAGACAAATGTAACTGGTATTCACTGAAGAAACTTATGTACATGAAATTATATACTGGCAACTCAGCCCAAGGTTAATGTTTTGCATACAAACTACTGGGCTAAGCATATTAAAGGTGCAGGTCAGGATGCATCAACCTTCAAACCAATTCAACTGAGACTCAATTCTTCGGTTTGAGTTGGTTCTCCACCAATGTTCGTCTGGTCCTATTTCCAATAGGTAGAGAATTGAACTAACTTGGTCCACTCATGGATTGGACTCCTAGAGTCCATTTAGGAGTGATTCAAAGAGGGCTTTCCTTAGAAAAATGAGCCATTTAGAAAAAAATTTAAAGAACACTTCAAAGTATAGAAAATCAGTTGAATTGTTTCTTGCACTTGCATTTGACAGGTGCTTTTCTCAAAAAAAGAAAAAAAAAACTGCATATTAAGGCAATTGAATTTCAAATAAAACATCTACCAAAAGTATCCCTTGATAATTCCCAAAAACATGATCAAAAGCATATTTCTGTTGTTTATTTCCAAACACTAATTATTTTTCATTAAAGCGCTTTTGATAAAAACGTTACAGACAAAAGCGTTTTTATATTAATCATTTCTAAACAAGCTCTAAGTTCTTCCTAACTAACCGCAAGACCTATGATTGTAAAGCCACATCTCATTTAGTTATTCATTTATTTTAAGATTGCAACTTCTATTAAATACGTTCTCCTTCACAAGATAGGCAACAAAACATGACATAAGATTGGAGTAGCTCAATGACTAACTTTGTTGATTGGCTAAGCTTAATGGTTGTCTTTTGTATTTTCCCTCCTTTTTCAGCACGCCTTTTGTGGGAGTAGCTTAATGTATACACCATGTGTCCATTGATGCGCCTTTTCTTAGGCATGTCTAATATATTTATGGTTTTTTCCTATCAAAGAAAAAAAAAAACTGGATGGGAGTAGCATTTTTGTTTGGAAGAGAGAATAAGGAATCATTACCCTATGTTTGGTTCTTGGAAAATTTAAAGACAATGTGAGAGAAAGAAAAAAGAAAGGAAAAATAGACTAAAAGAAAAAGTGAAGAAAAATGAAAAACATATGTAGAGTTAATAAATTATTTTTACACACTTCTCCAAGCTCATTTCACTTATTTTTTCTTGTCTATATAAAGATTAAATAATTTGAAAATATAAAAGTTTCTAACTAATTTTAATTATATTTTATTTTCTTCTATATTTTCCACAGTAAACTAAACATGAGAAAATTATTTTCCCTAGTTTTTTTGTTCCCTCCTTTTCTTAGTAGTTATCAAGAACCAAACATAACCTTAATGATGTAAGATACTAAACTGCTAAAATAAAATAAAAAAATTAAAAAAAAAGACCAAAATAGTGAAAACTCTTAAGACACATAACACCTAAGAATAGTTCTTCCATTTGTCAAAAACTAACTATTTATCGATAAAAATTCCAAGGAAGGATGACTTATCCTTGAATACCACAGACTACTAGAAGACTGCAAGAGAATAGAAAAAGAAAAGAAGTGGATATTTGATTAAAAGGGTCAAAATATGACCCTATTTCACAAAAATGCCCTCCACTTTTCCAAAACACGAAAAAATAACCCTTTTGGACCAAAAAACCCTTCATCAAACTTTTTATACCCATTTCACATCAATGCATTTTTTACAAAGGAAGGTAAGGGGCATTTTGGTACATTTGAGGTTACATTTACAATTTTCAAAACATGGAGGTTCTTTTTCAAAGTAGAAAATATTTTGGCCCTTTGGAACAAATATTTCAGAAAAAGAAAATGCAGGAGTACAACCAACAAATAAGGAAACATGGTAGCACAGCAATAACTACAAGATCAACAAGAAAAGTAACTACGGGAGGCAAGAGGTCCCCAAAAAAAGCCTCAGTTGTTGAGGTAGTTGCTCCACAACTTGGTTGACTGATCTGGAAATTACAAATTTTTTAATTCAACATAAAGAAAAGAAATACACCGTACGAAGATGCCAATTAGATGTTTATGTCTCCAATTGAACTCATTATATTAAAAATAGGAAAACAACAATGGACCAGAAATTCACCTCATTGGGCATTTTACTAAGGACAGAGATTAGTTCCTCTGGATGATCCTCTCCATCTCCACCAGGACGAACTTTCCCAGGAGTTGCATCTAGAACCCAAACCTAATAAAAATAGATAATAAAATTTAAATAAATAAATAAAAAGAATAATAGATCATAATTGCTTGAACCACAATTCAAATTTCATGAAGATTACCAGTTCTGGAATTACCAGATTTCACCTTGAACTCAAAGTTAACATAACTTCACTTGATAATTTAGTTCAGTGTTTCTTAAACTGGCATAACCTTTACATTATTCAATGTCTACATAACCAAAGTTTTCCCCTTTTTTGGTGGGGTGGGGGGACACAATTTTTCACCCTACCAAAATTCAAAACCACCTTAACAATTTCTAGCAGACTTCAAACTTACTCTGACTGGTCGTGCAAGAGGTTTTGCAGCTTGTTCCACCATGCTCAAGACAACTGCATGAAAATTTAGGGAGTAGATTAAGCAGTTAGCAAAAAAATCTATAATTTAATCATCATGTATCATCCATGAATTGGAATAAGTTAGACTAGTTATAAAAGTACCTTTTCCTCCAAAGCTGTGACCAACTAGAACTCGAGGTGTTATTCTAAGCTGTGCAACCTATTTCAGACAAGATGATGAAACAAAAATTTTAAAAAGAATTTCTCAAGTACATTAATTATATCGATGCACAAGAAAATGCTTTTCTTGGACACCGGTGGATTCAGTTCCTCACACAAAAAAACCTTAAAATATAGAAGACGTAAGTGAAACAAGAAAAGCTGAAATTAGATTACAATGAAGTCTCAGGTACCAGATAAAAAATGCTATACATGTAATCTATACTGACGTATCCATGTAAATCATATGGACCTTATAATGATTCAATCTTGTATAACTTCATCATGGAACTTGAAAAAAATCAAAAAGTATAGCCAGAGAAATCATTCAAATTGATGATAGAACACAAACAATAGACATGTTTCTTGAACCATACATGTCCAGTATTATTTTTTGAAGTAGCCTTGTGTTCCACTGAAGCTTATTCACCATTCTATATTTACTATATCTAGACTGGACTGACAAAAAAAACTTACTTTTTTTTTTTTTTGATCAATGACAAAAAAAAACATACTTAGAGAAACTAATAATAAAGCCAGTATGCATGAAGAGAAAAGAGGAAAAAACTGCCCTTGAAGATATCTAGGAATTAGACGGAATATTTATTCATAACCTGACACATCATCATTCAGATATACCATTGGCAAAAAGATTGCCCTAACCATTTCCAGCCAGGCTTATGGCTTTTTTATTTTAACTCAACTAAAATTTTGATTATAGGGGTTCAAGATATCTAGGAGTTAAACCGAATATTTATTCATATCCTAACACATCATCATTCAGATATATCATTGGCAGTAACCAAAAAGAACAAGGGTTTCAACATTTTAACCTATCAAAAGAAAAAAAAGGGGACGGGGGGTGGGGGGTTGGGGGTTGGTTTCAACATTTTAAAGTTTCAAGTCAACAAACATTGTTTTTACCTTCAAGTCAGAAGGCAATACCCATGATGTTGAAATTTGAAGCTAAAAAAGTATCTTCACTAAGGAGCTATCCCAAGCTCTAATTATGTAGACCTTAAATGTCACTTTATTTACAATCGACCAGACACCAGTTTTCTTAGTGGTTATTATCGAAGTTTTCAAAGGCAAATGCGCAAGGCAAAGTGTTTTGGTGCCCACAAGGCGAGGCATAAGCCTTGAGGCATTAGGGTATAAGCCTTTTAAGACTCCAATTTTCATAGGTGATAAATATTTAAAATAATTTAAACTATATGTATAATAAATAAAGGATAAATTCATTTACATCACAAAGAATCGTATTAATAATTCCATAAAAGAACTGGAAAATAATAATAATTGGATTGCATAAATTTTTTGCTACCTAAAAAAAAAAATAGTTGAATTAGGTAATTTTTTCTATTTAGGAAAAATAATAATTAAATTATATAATTGACATCTATTTTGTCATTATAAAAGGAAAAACAATACTATAAAATAAGAAAAAAATAATTAAAAAGTAAGTGTCGTATATTTCTATTTTCATATAACATCCTTATAAAAGTTTATAATGATTAATATGGGTAGGAAAAATTCCACTTCCAACAAATGTATAGAAAAAAGGAAAGAAAAAATATAGAATGGAAATTTAACCATAGGAAATAGCAAGGTAGAGCAAATGACTTATTTGAAGGCCATCAAAGGGCAGGTGGTGGTGAATTTCCCTCTCCACACAAATCAAAGAAAACAAGACGGAAAAACAAAGGAAACGCAAGAGAAAGAGAGAGAGAGGAGAGACAGAGTCAGAGGCAGAGAAGAAAACAAGAAAAAGACATTGGAAAAACCAAAGAGAAGAGGGGGAGAAATGAAAGGGAACAAAGGGAGAAAAGAGAAGTAATTCAACACTACAACCATCATGAAACAGATGGGAGGCAACCCCAACAAGAGAGAAAATACAGAGAAATAAAGCCAATGAGAGTTGTGAAGATTAGGGTTGTTTTCTCCTTTATCATTCTATTCCTATTTGATCATGTATGATCATTTCCCCATGAGGATAAGCCAACTAATGGGTGAAAACTAGTGTAAAGAGTTTAAAGATGCCTAGATGTTGAAATTATAGTTGTTAAAAACTCTCAATACACAATACAATACAACAATATGATACATTTTTTATGAAAATCGATACATATCACAATCTATATCTAATTTTAAAGGGATATATATAAGATACATGATATTATGATACAATGATACATACATCTTCAACTATTTTCTATAATTTTAAAAAAAATCAATTTTTTTTGTTAAAAGAATTTATTATATTAATTGTTTAAAATATACTAAAAGATTAAAAATTGATAATAAAAAAGAGAAATGGGTAAAATACCCTTTATATGAAAAGCTACATTCTTTTTTTTTTTGATAGGTAAATAGATTTCATTAAGAGCCAAAAGGCTAGAGAAAAGGTATACACGGAGTATACCAAAGACAAAGAAGCAAAAAACAAAGGGGCAAAACCAACCTGACCCTTACTTGGTGGCTAGCCAGTCTACAAAATCTATCAAAGACAAAGTGTGTTCCTCTATATACACCCTAGCCCAATTCACAAAAGTGTACAAAAAAATGGATTTAATGTCTTGATCGTTCCTCTCCATATCATCGAAGGCCCTCCTATTTCTTTCTTTCCAAATGGTCCACATCAAGCAGAGGGGGGCAGCTCTCCAAGCTTTCTCCCTTTTCTTGCCCACAAAGGAACCATGCCAACCTAGGAGGTTTTTTTTCACAGAGGAGTGCATCACCCATTGCACCCCAAACAGGGAGAAGATTAGAAGCCATAACATTCTGGCTTTCTCACAAAACAGAAGAAGGTGATCTGTGGTTTCCTCCTTATATTTACACAAAAAGCACCTGTTGGGATGCTCCAACCAAATCTCTTCAGGCGATCCGTGGTGAGCAACCCGCTCCAAGCCGCCTCCCAACCAAAGAAGCTAGCCCTAATTGGGACCCAAGGCGTCCAAATAGTTCTAGCCGGGAAGGGGGGCTTGGCGTCCCTTGAGAATGAGCTATAAAAGGACTTGACAGAAAAGGTTCCATTCTTGTTCTCTTTCCACCGGAACAAGTCCTCCACACCTCTTCTAATGGTCAAGGGATGAAGCTTGCTTAATAAGCTTTCAACTTCTCCCACCTCCCAATCATTAAGGTGTCTATTACAACGAAGCCCCCAGCTACCTCCTCCTTCATCTTCCTCCCAAGCCTCAGCAACCCATCCTTCTTTATTGACGGAGAGGTTAAACAACATGGGGAAAGCTTCTTCCAGAGATTGATTTCCACACCACAAGTCCTTCCAAAACTTCACTCTGGTGCCATCCCCAATGATGAAGCGAGAATGAGAACAAAAATTCTCCCAACCTTTTCTAATGGCCTTCCAAACCCCCACCCCATACCGGTTTCTTACACCTTTGGAGCACCATCCTCCCTCTTGAAGTTCATACTTACTAAAGATAATTTGCTTCCATAGGGACTCATTCTCATTAGAAAATCTCCACAACCATTTCCCAAGAAGGGCCTTGTTAAAAGTAGCTAGACTACGAATGCCCAAGCCACCTTCCTTTTTATCAGCACAAACAACCTTCCAACTCACCAAGTGAGGTTTATTCTCTAAGGCTCCACCGCCCCATAAGAAATCCCTTTGGATCTTTTCAAGCCTTACACACACTCTCTTGGGGATCACAAAGAGAGAGAGAAAGTAGGTTGGGAGACTTGAGAGGGTGCTTTTCAGCAGGGTAAGACTGCCGCTTTTAGAGAGGTATTGCCTTTTCCAGAGAGATAACATTTTCCTGAATCTTTCTTCCACTGCATCCCACACCCTAGTGGATTTGTAGGGGGCTCTAAGGGGAAGACCCAAGTAGGAGGTAGGTAAGCTCCCTATCTTACATCCCAAGACCGCCGCAAGAGTCTCTATAGGAATGCCTTCCCCCACTGGGATGGCCTCTGTTTTACTCAGATTGACTTTTAATCCTGAAATCACCTCAAACCACATGAAGGTCCAACTAAGGTATTGCAACTGATCTGCATCGGCGTCACAGAAAATTAAGGTGTCATCGGCAAACAAGAGATGGGACACGAACAACCCCTCACTTCCTCTTCCTCCCACTCTGAAACCGGATATAAAGTCTACATTTCTTGCACGGGACAACAATTGGCTAAGAGCTTCCATGGCCAAAAGGAAAAGATAGGGGGATAGAGGGTCACCCTGTCTCAATCCCCTAGAGCTACGAAAGAAGCCCGAGGGGCTTACATTGATGAGGATCAAGAAGGAAGCCGTGGAGCAACACCATTTTATCCAATTAATCCATCTATGGCCAAATCCCATCTTAGACATCACCTCCATGAAGAAGTTCCAATTGACATGGTCAAAAGCCTTCTCAATGTCCATCTTGAGAAGGAGGCTCGGGATGTTGTCTTTCAATCTAGAATCAAGGGCTTCGTTAGCAATAAGAACAACGTCCAAAATTTGTCTCCCATAGACGAAAGCATGCTGAGAATCAGAAATCACCTCCCTCATCACTGTTTTCAGTCTGTTGGCTAGGAAAAAGCTACATTCTTATTGTCAAATGTTATATTAGAAGTCAAGTAAGTTTACTTTTACAATGAATAACAGAGAATTTTCATTTGAATGGTTTGAATGTTGAAAATGAAAATTATGGTGATTCGTGAATAAAATTTTTTACTCAATATGTTAGCTTTTTTTTTATTTATTTTTTGGTGGAAAAGGAATGATAGTGAACCTAAAAAGTTGGTTAAATTTTCCATAAAAAGTTGGTCAAATGATGGTGAACTCTTTAGATCCTACTATTTTCCATAAAATCAGTTATATTTTTTTATTATATATTACTCTATACTTAATATACATACATATACATATTTAAAAAGGTACTTTGCTTAACACTTTTTTAGGTTATGCAATAGAAGGGGGGCTTGCGCTTGAATTGAAGTAGCGCCTTTGGAATATGAGTAGGGCTCCTAGGTGGCGCGTTCGTGGAGGCAAACCGAAGGAAGAGCAAAAGGAAGGTTAGGTGCTTGTGGGGCGAGGCCACCCGACCTCGAATAGGAGGGGGGCTTAGCTCTGGATCCTCCCTGCTTGCAGAAATGAATGGATCAGAAGGGGGCTGGGTTCTATTTCTGGGCTGGGCTGGAGGTGAAGTGACCACAAATTGTATTAAAAGGCAAAAAGCCACAAAGCATACAGGGAGTATACAACGCAACCACACCCAAAAACAAAAGAAACAAGCAGCCTCACCGGCCCTTAAGTAGCCGCTAGCCACTCCAAAAAGACTAAAAGCGAAGAGAACTCCTCTCACATGTACACTCTAGCCCAACTCCACAAGTTACAAACAAAATAATTTTTGAGTTTCTGTATATCCAAAGAACCCCCCCTAAAGGCTAATCTATTTCTTTCCTTCCATACCGATATAATATGATACACGATATAGAAAAACAGAAAAAAGATACACAATATGTTTTATGAGTTAACAACTATGGTTGAAATACTTTTAGACAATTATTTTTGGCCTAGCAAAGCAAGATAACTCTTCCAATGACCCACTTGGAATCCATTGATCCATGTATAGAATCCAAAAATACAAAGTCTAGAGCACATCTCTTTTTGGTTTTAGAAAATGAAGAACGATAAGAAACATATGCATGCATTAAATGCATAGAAGTTAAATAAAGCTCTGAGATTACGCACTAGCTTTAGGACATCAAGAGCAGCTGCAGCAACAGTATGAGGGCCCCTCTTACTAATTGATGCTGAATCACCATGGCACCGCAGGTCTACTGAGAGAAACTATGTCAACAGAATCATGTGAAACAAGTGAGATTCGTATGTCATGAACCAGAATGCTTTTGTTCAGTATGGATGCACCATTTATATAAAGTTGAAATTAAAACACTCGGCTAAGAAGCAAAACAACAAGTCTGTAAAGTATTATAGGTAAAAGTTATAATATAACCCCTACATAGGTACAATAAGAGGTTCAAACCTAACAGTTAACACATAATGCAATATGCCAGATTTGCAAACCTACAAAATAGGATTAAAGAACAAGGGAGCTATCCATAAATGACCAAAACCCTCTCCTTATGCAACATTTTTGTCTTACCATGTCGGTGGTCGGACCACCAATATGCACAATTCATCATTTTTGGGTTTATCAATGCATCTAATAATTTCAGCACTAGGTGCCAAGGTTTCTCATGTCCCTTGATAATTTTATCCCTACTTTACAAAAATGTTTCCAATATAACTTCTATTTCAATTGACAGGGTTAATTAGTAAAGGCTGGCTGGAGTCACTGTACCAATGGTAGAAAGAAGTGAAGACTGAACTGAGTCATTGTAAACAGTGCAAGATGATTAGATCATAACCAGAATTGCATCCATCGAAATAATCTTCTTCCCCATTCAAAACAAGTAGTGTTTGATAACCATAAAGAATATAACTTTGAACATATACTTGCAACTCATTTTCAATAATGAGAGAAAGGCTTTCCAAGTAGACGCAAGACTACAAGCAGAAGCAGATACATCTAAATAAGCTTCTTCTCTAAAAAAACTGTAGAAGGAAATTATAATTCAGAACCATAACTAGATCACATATTTAAATGTTCCATTTGAACTATGTAAAAATACAAGAAGTAACACTAAAACAAACAGAAATCCACAGAAAAAGTACCTGCCATGTTGGAAATGCCTGGGCCAATCTCCGAGCAAAGGTACCTGTAATGTAGACATTAATTAGTGAAATTCCGAAGAAGCAATTGCTTGCATATATACATATATAACAAGCTATAAAGTAAATATTCTATCACTGTATAAAGTAAACTGGAGACTGAATTAAGAAGGAAAATGCAAGAAAGGTATCTACACATCAACAGAAAACACCAAAGCCCAAAGTCCAACTAGTTGAAAACACCAAAAAATGTGAAGAAAAAGAAGAGGAAGAAGAAAACAAGACATGGACAGTACCATGCAAATGGTGAGAAGTGTATGGTTTGATCGTCTAAATCAAACAAACCAGCACATCTTTGGAAGTGGAAATGCTGAATAAGATCAACATAATAAGCACAGGAAAAATGTAAATCAGCATGCATTAAACTACTCAAAATATTTGATAAAACAAGCACAAGATAGACCTGAAGCTAATTTCCTTCTTCATCATAGAATCAAGGATTCCTTTTTTTCTAAATCAAAATTTGAAGGTCAAGTCATTTTTTTTAACAGTTCATATCACAGAACAAGAACAGTTCAGTGCAAAAATATCATTTCAGTCATGGGAGAGGTGAATGCACCAATAAAATTTTCATGCAACAATACATCAAGGGATCAATACATGATCAAAATATCATATAAATGATTATCCTTTTCCCTAGGCTCATTAAGAAAAACCAAACTGCCATCTCAGATGTATGATTTCTCTTGTTCCTATGCTCATTCCTGCAACTCATATATAAGTTTTAAAAAATAAAAATAATAATAAAATAAAAATATCAACCAAACAAACATACACAGGCACAAAAAAACTATCATGAGTGTTAGCATTTCAACATGTTAGGAAATATAGAATTCACGATTGCTATGTATATATATAGGGAGGGAAAAAAACCTACCCCAGTTCTTCCGGCTACCTAGAATGCCATGCACAAGAACAGCTGTTGGAGGATCAGGAATTGACTTGTCTGCAATAGAACTCCATCTTACCTGCACACCATAACAACACACACAACCATGTCCACTGAAAAAGGCTTGAGGAAATTAACCAATGTATTCAACAAAATATCATCTTAAAAGTGTTCATATTTTTCACAAACAAACTAGAACTTTTGCAATTCAAACAACATTTAGAATCCATCCAATACAGAGGACAGAGACTATACACAAAATTCTTAACAAACTTTGCTAGCTTGTTATAAATGTAAAAGTTTTCAACTCTCTATCAGAAATAATACATGAAAGGCTCCATTTCTTATCTCAGCTAAAAATGAACTCTTCAAGGGTTTAGTTTGCAACCAAAAGATAACTACAAGTTACATATCCTGAAGGATGGAGGATCCTTCAGAAGAAGGAAAAATGATGGAACATAAAAAATAAAGAACATCAAAGCAACATAAACCCCAACGATAAAACTACTCTCAAGGGAGCAGTTTTCTAGCCTACCTGATTTTGGAGTTGTCTGGGTGCTTCCTTTGATGCCACCAACTAAACCAGACCAGTTTAAAGAAGATTAAACAATGTTCCAAGGGAAACAAACATCACAGTCAATTTTAACTACCTCATTTGGCAGTGGTCTCCAAGAGCAGTTAACATAGAAGAATGATCTTAAGTATCACAAACTAATATCCAATCAAACAATACAATTCTCAGGGAAACACCTCCAGACTATTCACAAAATGGAATCCATAGGGAAGCCAAAAATGAGATCCTTATTCCAAAGCAAAATTTTGGAGAATAACTGTCTTCTTTCAGAACTCTAGTAATTTCTCCCAACCAAATCACCAAATACTCCCCCAATAAAAGATCAGGGCACAAGATTTTAGCTTGTCCCTCTTATCTGAAGTCCTAAAAATTTCCATCAGGGTTACAACTCCAACAGGACCAACCAACTAATGCCTAGCAAAGAGTACAACCTTCATAATAGAAAACAACTCTTACAAAGAAGGTGCATACCAACAATAAGACCCTTCTTATCCTTCTAGCTTGGAGCACCAAGCACCTTGTTAGCCTTATCTTTTTGTAGATAAACTGGACACCCAAAAGCCTTAACATCAGACGAAGTTTGCCATTCAAATCAATTTAGACAATGGAGACAAAGACTGTTTTAGCCTCAGCAAGGAAACAAGGAAACAAGAAAAGCATTTGGTGGAAATAATCCATTGATTCACAAACTAAAAAATCTCTCATTCAGTGGGTAAATAGCCAAATAAGCAAGATTTGCATGAAACAGGTAAGCCCATCAAGATCATGATCATTAAAATTTCTAAATGAAGAAAAAAAATGAAATTCCAAGAGAAGGGATTACTAGAACAAGCTAGAGCATCAACAATTGTACGCTTTAACATCCATCCAAAAGAACTAAATCTGACCAAAAAGAAGAAAGAAATATAGAAAAGAAAGCAAACATGAAAGGCTAGAAGCACAAAAATAAAACACGCACATGCACATACACAAACAAAAGGGGCAGAAGACCTTCCAATACAAAACAACTCCAAAGCCAACATAAAGAGAAGTGCTCATGGAAGGAAAAAAACTTCTGACAAAAGAACTCTAACTTAGAGGCCCCATAATTACTTAGAAAATTCATGTATCTGATTAGTTGAGTGAGGAATCCAACCACAAGAGCACCCTAATTCTCCAGTAATAATGATTTGACTCAGCCACACATCTTACTTCCAAGCACCATGATTAGCATTTGACATCCAGGACATGACAATAAGGAGTCCTCCTCCACTATGAAATTAGGCAGTGCCGCATCCCTCTAAAAGAGCCTGAATCTCCACCTCAGTGGCTAATCCCAAAACCAATAGGCTTAGAGAGGGCTGTCAATAGTCTACCATCATGCTTCCTAACGGAACCTCCTATCCCAAGCTGACCGAAATTACCCAAAGAACAATGATCAAAGTTTAACTTGAGAGCACCTGTTAGGGGTCTCCAATCAACTCACACCTCAGAAGCATTCATCTTGGATGGACATATAAGACTCCTATCAAGCAATATCAAGCTCAAAAGGGTCCACATAAAACACTTGTGGTTGAAACCCAAAGGGACAATGAAAAATGTACGACCTCCCATTAAGCCTCTATAGGACACCTATTCTCAAAAATTCTAGAATTTCTCCTGAGGCAAATAAAAAATAATATATCTTCAAGATCTAAGAAGTCTAAAAGGTCAAGGACAGAATCTTGGAAAATGTTGTCTCCAAACCAAACTTCTTTCTGATAGGTAAGAACTACGAAGCAAAGATAACTGGGCTGGTGGAGGTGGCATGAACGATGTGGACCCAAGTACAAGTGAGACATACAAGTTACACCAAAAGAGAGAGAGAGAGAGAGAGAGAGAGGCAAAAACAAAAACAAGGAATTAAAAGTCAGGATCAAATAAAAATCAACAAAATGTTCTCACAATCCATTTCCTGCCAAATCATCAAAGAATTGTAGGAATAATCTCCTCTTGCTTATGTAGGCCTCAACCATTTGCTTAATAGAAAGATTCCACGTCACACATCTTCCCAAAAACAAATTATGAACACATTTCTAGCAAGGCATCTAGTGTGAGCAAAAACGATATAGATAACTTGAAATATGGCTTTCCAAGGAGAGAGAGAGAGAGAGAGAGAGAGAGAAGTTTCCCCACATGCCTAGTTGGTATCTTACCCGGTATTCTATAATTGCACCAATTTTTTATCTTAAATTTCTACAAGGAATCTTCTCTCTGTAGTAAATATCCACAATCATTTACCAATGACGCCTTTGTTCCTCAGGATCAGACTATATAATTGCAATCCATCAATCTTGTTTGGACTAAAAGACTACATCCCCAACTAACTAAATGGACTGTACTAGATTCCTTCCTCCCTAACCACAGAAAGCAATTGAGCTAATCTCAATGTTAGAGACAACACTAACAGGCTCCTGGAGAAATAAAGATGTTGCAAACCAAATTAAATAATAGCAACACTACCTTCTAAAGATAATAAGGTGTTCTTTCAAGTGTCTAAAAGCTTAGGCACTTTCTCAAGAAACATGAACTTCAATTGCAAGAATCTTTTTGCTTAAGATCATTTTGTCATGTCTAAATGATAGTAGGGCAGGGAAGGGAGGAGTCTCCCAAACAGTAAAGTTTTTCATCTATCAATAATAAGTTTACATATATTCAAACTGGGGAGGCTTAATTGTCATGATTACAATAATAGAAAGTTCATCTCACTAATATTTATCAAGGATAACAGCAAGAAATGCACTTGAGTTCATATGACTGAAAATCTGTAAAAATAAATAAATAAATAATAAACAAAAGAAAAAAGAAGAAGAAGAAGAAGCACTAGATGCCCTAATGCATAGCAATGGGAAGCATTTGAGTTCTTGAAAGGGAGGCACATTAAAGTTAATGCCAACAAACTAGAATCGTGTTTTATAAGGAGATCAAGGAATACACGACTTACAAGTGGTCCTTGAACAAGATCATATGCCTGCAAAGAAAACTTATGCTAATCAGTTAAAGGGTCATATACAATTGCAGGAAAGATAAAGACCTGTAAACTGAAGTATTCTAAAAGTAATGTTCATGAAGAATCTACACTACACCTTATTGACCCAAACTAATATGTGTTGGAATGTGCATTAAACTAGTTTAATTACCAAAATTCTGGAAGGTTTTGCCAGATTTCTACCACGTGCAACCCTCTCATCGACTAATGCCATTTGAACACTTGGATATTTAGCTGCCTTCCTTGAGTGACTAAGAGATGACTGAGAACGCCGAAATATATCATCCTACAACCAGAAGGAACCAAAACAAAAGAAAGTAGTATCAAACATTACTTGGCCTTCCTGGATTTCAACAAACGCTTGGGTGTCTTAAACATGCTTAATATGAAATATAACCCCTAAAAGTAAATAAAACTCAAAAATAAATTTAAAAAAAAAATATACCATTACTAAGTGGTCTAAGATGAAATTGGCAAGTGACCTTAACCCTTGTTTTAAAGAAACAAAATTAACAAAATTCCAAGAATCTAAAATGCTAAAATGTTATGACACTAACAAATTTACATTAAAATGCTATGACACTAACAGATTTGCATATTTCTTTCCTGACTATTTACTTATGAGCCTCTATGTGAATGATATAAGGGACAAAATGCTTAAATAGAATGAAGTAGCTCTCCAATTTGCTTCTCCAAATAGACCCGATGACATGAATGCAATTTTTTTAGAAAAAGTATGAGCAATTATTTCTTGTGTCTATTCAAAGAAGCAAATTAAAGAGTTAATTCACATTGCTTAGCATCATTAGCACATATATTAACAGCATTTACTGTGGGAAAAATTAACAGTGACATTACATTGCCACAATAATCATAGTTCCAAAATCTGGCCATAATTTTCAATCACTTGCACAAAATTGAACAGACCAGCAGTTCAATCTGACAGATGCAAAATTCATAAAAATTACCATTTTTATTCAGCTTAGTGGTTCTAATTTTTGGTTCAAGTTTGATATTTTGACCAATATTAAAATAAATAAATTAAAGATGTCAAAATTTTGCCATACATGTCTAGTGTGTAAGCCTAAGGTGGAATTTGGGAAGATTTCTCTAAGGAATATGGAAATGGCTATGGAGGGTCCTAGGGAGAGTTCTGCTCTGTAGCATCAGGTTATTCTAAGCATACATGAGACACGTACTAATGAATGGGACGCCAACACTATAGTCAGGTGGCCACATGGCAGGCCATGGAAGGCTATTGCATAGGTTTTTCAGGATTTTACCGGGTACACTCGGTTTGTGGTGGGAGATAGGGAGAGAATCTGTTTTTGGGAAGATTTGTGGTGGGGGATCAAGTGGGTTCTCAATTTCCAGGACTGTTAAAATAGTTACAGTTAAAAACCTTCCTATTTCATCATTCGTAGGTCTACTTATCCCTTCTCTTAGACTTTAACTTCCATTGTAACTATAACATTTCCTGTCAGAAAACATGAGAATTAAGCAATTATAACATTTCCAAAGACAAAAATGCTACTCGATTTGCGAATTGCTTCCCAAACTCAATGGCGGCACTAGTAAATATTTTCAAAGTCAAGGCCTCAATTCATGTGTCTCTTCTGACAAGCAATTTTCAGCAAACATCGATTCCCAACAATCACCAAAAATTGCCTCTTCAATCAAACACAAGTGACAATTGCCCTCAGGTTTTCAGAAAATTGCACCAATGCCATCAAAAACCAATACTTTGTAATTGCCTTATGAATTTACAGGAAAAGCAAGGCCAAAACGCAGCGTTTTCGAGAAAATCACCTGGAACGGCACCGAAGCCACCGCCGACCGAAACCCAAACTTCCCCGCCCCCGAAACCCCCACTGGCGCTGCGTGATGCCGGTGAGCCGCCGGAAAGTTCGAGATCGCCGACATTGTGAGGGATCAATCAAACGGCGACTTTTTGGTGGAAATGGAGGTGTGGAATTTGTGAAGACAGGGGAGCAGAATTAGGGGTTTGTACGAGTCCTGGAGAACCGGAAATGGGAGGCGGAGACATCGAAGCTGGCGATGGTGTCTCACGCGCTCTCTGTCGCTCTCTGTCGCTCTCTCTGTCTTATAAGAGCGTACGGACATGGGCGTCATTGAGGGTTATATTTGTGTGAAACGCGGCAAATGTGGGGATGCAGAGGCGCTGTTTGATTGGCCCACGTCTGTCCAGGGTAAAATATATATATATTTAAAAATTAAAAGGCCCATGTATTTATCTCCTATTATTCTTAAATAGGAAATGTAAATAATATTTCATCATATTTTAATAATATTTAAATATATTTTAAACCTATATAAATTTATTAATATCTCTTATTTTAGAAATATTTTACATTTAAAAATGAATAATTAAAGTAATTAAGTCTAAAAATGATTGTAAAACTCAAAAATAATTTAAAAAGTATTTTAAAAATAACAATTTACAAATTTAAAAGTTATAAATTATAGTTATTTTTATAGGTTTAATCGCATTTATGGATATTATTATATGAAAAATTATATTTATATCTATCAAAAAAAAAATTAGATAGATTGCATTTATATGTCATTTTAAAAATTAAAAACTTATTTATACATTCACCCTATAATTTTAAAATCATCAAAACATTCTTCTCATTATTTTATCTTTATTATACCCATCTTTTTCTTCTTCTTCTTCTTTTCTCTAATTTGTTTTTTTTTTTTTTTCAATCACAAATTTTATGGTTATGTTTGGTTATCAGAATATACTAAGGAAAAAAATTATTAAGAAAAATTATTTTTTTGTATGTAGTTGTCACTGGTTGTATTTTTTTTATGTTTTTTT
The DNA here is from genome assembly GCF_004353265.1 of Vitis riparia. Classification (NCBI taxonomy): domain Eukaryota; kingdom Viridiplantae; phylum Streptophyta; class Magnoliopsida; order Vitales; family Vitaceae; genus Vitis; species Vitis riparia. The sequence goes on from NC_048448.1 coordinate 34,828,358, forward strand.
CCATTTACATTGAAATTTTCATCATTTTTCGCTTCTAAATTTTTTCTAATTGCTTTTAAATTATTATAACAACAAATTTTTGTTAAAAATTATATCACGCCATATGGATTCAAATAAAATGTATAAAAAAATTGAAATAGCTATGAATACATCTTTATAGTCTTTTGATATCAAATAACCTTTAAATAATATGCTCTGTAATTAGAGTTTGTGGTCGAGAAGAAATAGATTGAGAGAAAAAAAATGAAGAAAAAGATGAGTTTAGGGAAAGGATATGCTCTATAATTATAATGTTGTATTTGAGTGATTTTTAAATCAATTTTTAAATGGATGTATAACTAGTATGGATGCAAAAAGAGTTTTCGTGGGAAAATATAGAACTTATTTAATAATTATTTTTAAAAATATTTTTTTGAGAAGAGTTTTTGAAAACTATTGTTTGATGTTTTTTTAGAATGGTTGTTAAACATGCCCATATTTCCCCTTAGAGAAAGAAAGAAGGAGAGTAGTGAAATGACCAAAACAAACCTCCGCCGCCTAGGTAGTTGGCACCTTCACATGGGAATGAATTGGAGGGCCCAATACGACACTGTTTTTTACTTTGGAAGTCATGAGTGAAGAGAATCCAACTATTTGGGCAAAAAATGTGTAAAATGGTTAAGAGTCTGTTTGGACTTCAAAACGAATTTTCACTCTTAAAAACGGAAAATGGGTTTTCTTTAGGTATGTATGGTGCTGTTTTCAAAAACATTTTTGTGTTATCTAAAACAAAAAAAAATAATAATAATAACTTCCGTTGAAATTATAATACGACTGAAAGTGAAATTAGAATAATTTTATAAATTTGATAAATATTAGGAATTGTTATTTATTTAAGTTTCCTGTGTTAATTAGGAATCTTAGTCTAATAGAAATTGAAATCATAATACAAGTATGATTAGTTTAATATAAATAGGCTTGTTATTATGTTTAAAAGTAGAATGCAATAAATTTTTATTTTAACAAAATATTATCAATACTCAATTGTGTGGATTCCAATAATTGGTATCAAAGCCAAAAGATCAAGAAATGTGAAATATCATATTAGAGTTAGAATACGAGGGAATGTGCATAATCACAAGAATGTTGTAATCTTGTTAATGAAAATATAGCTGCAAATAATAACTCAATTCATCCTCAACTCCCAAAATTCACAAGTAAGAATTTTGATAACTGGTGTATTCAGATGCGTGTCTTGTTTAGATTTTGATATTTATGGGATCTAGTGAATATTAGTTATAATAAAGTGATTGATTCAAAAGAATTCAAGACGCTATCAAAGGAGTAGAAAGATTCATTGAAATATTATCGAAAAAATTATCAAAAAGCACTTTATACAATCTTCCAAGCAATGAATGAATCCATATTTGAGAAAATCTTAATGGCGGAAACAACAAAAGAGGCATGGGTTACTCTACAAAAGTTATATAAAGGTAATGAACATGTCAAGCGAATGAAGTTGCAAACATTAAGAGGTGAATTCAAGTCTCTTTGAATGAATGACTCTAAATCTATCTCAGATTATTTTGATTGAGTACAAACTATTGTTAACCAGATGCAAGTTAATTTTGAGAAGTTTGATGATCAACAAATAGCAGAGAAAATTATGCATTCTTTAAGTGCAAGATTTGATTATGTTGTTGCAATAATTGAAAATATATATATATATTCACTCTCACAGTTGAAGGGTTGATAAGTTCATTGTGTTTGCATGAATAACGAATGAATCAGATAATCAACTCTACAAATTTGGAGCAAGCCCTGTACAGAGAGCATCTACTGGAGGTTGTGGTGGCCAACAAGGTGCTAGAGGTTATGGTCGTGGTAGAAGTAGAGGAGGACGCAACAACTTCAACAATAAAAATGGAGATGGTGACACAAATTCTTCTAAAAGAAGGGGCAATATTTCCAAACCTAAAGACAATTCACACATACAATATTTTAGATGCAAAAAGTATGGGCAGTATAAGTTAGAATGTCGACAAAATTGCATAATGAACATGATGAGCAAGTAAACACCGTCGAGATAGAACAGAATTTGGTATTGGCTTATAATGTAGTAATATCAAATATAGATCGTCAAGATGTAATAATCATATGTGTGGTAAGAAAGAATTGTTTTCACAATTAGATTAATCAATTTGAGATGATGTTAATTTTGGAAACAAATCCAAAGTTTCGATCATGGGCAAACGTAATGTTAAAATAGGTTCTAAAGATGATACTGATGTTACTATAGCAGATGTATTTTTTGGAATTTGTTGAGTATGAAACAATTAACAGAAAAAGAGCATATCATTAATATTTCTAATGGAGTTTGCACCCTTAGTGATAAAAATAAGAAGATGATTACAAAAGTGCAAATGACAAAGAATAGGATGTTTCTTATGTTTTTTTAAGCATAAACTTTATTTAGTTTGAAGGCAACAATAGAAGATAGCAATTGGCTTTGGCATATTTGGTTTTGTCATCTTAATTTTCATGGGTTGAAGTTGTTAGTGCGGAAGAACATGGTAACAGGATTACCTATGATTGATATTGTAGATCGTAATGCTTTCAGAATCGGACCGGTAATTAAACCAAAAAAGTTATCGGTTCACAGTTCATTGGTCGGACTGACAATCGAACTAGTAACGTCATAAATATATAATTTATATATTATTAAAATAATAATAATAATAATAATAATTTATATATTATTTAAAAATTAAAATTTTATTTGAAAATTGAGAAAATTAGTTTTAAATTAGAATGGGTTTTGTCAATAATTTTAAAAAGTGTTTCTGATTTTTTTTAAATATTTGAATAATTTTAAAAAAATAAAAATATTAAAATATTTTTTAGAATCACTGCAAAACCGAGTATAACACCGTAAAACTTAATAGATGAGTTGTTGATGACCAAATGATGAAAGTAGTGTAAGAGACCATACACTCATATGACTAAAAATATAAGGCATTTTTTAATTTATATACAACCACAAGCGACTTGTGGGTGTGGGATGAAGTGAATAAAGAGACGCAAGGCAATATGCAAAAATGAAAATGATATGGCGGAGTCAGTTGAGGACCATGCTTCTCAGCCCATCTCCACACTCGTTTACAACACTCCTCACTCGCTCCTCTAATTCCGTGCGCCCTCGTATTTTCGCTCTCCACAAAACCCTATCTTTCCATTCCTATACCTCATTTCGTTTTCCAACATCCCTCAATTTCCCTGCCAGTTCTGCCTTCGTAGTTCCTATTCGATGCCTTTCTTTGATTTTTCTAGCGAACACATTGGAGTGGAACAAGCCGGTGTTGTGCTCGAAAATGGGTGATACAGATAGCGAGGGTAGAAGCCTTGGGGAGGAAGATTCCAGGACTTCGATTCTTGTTAGGGCACCAAAAATGAAAAGGAAAAAAATCTGGGTGGGAAAGGGAAAAGTAGAAGGAAGGGTTTTCACACCGAAGGGCGAGGAATAGTGAAGGGTTTTTGAGGCACTGGAAAAAGGAAAAAATTTGGGTAGGGAAAGGCGAGGAAAAAATAAGGGTTTTGGCACCGAAAAAAAGAAAAAATCTAGGTGGGGGCACTGCGAGGAGCTGGGAAGAAGAACAGGTTGCAAGGGGCGGTGACACTAAGGCGGGCTGATGAAGCGTTAGATGGGGGAGGAGAATCATTCGATTCACTCAAAACTTGTCGGGTCATCCTGTTCACCGGTCCAACCGCCGGTTCTGGTGATCCGACACCGGTTCAAAGGCTCCTTAGCTTAAATAATCAAATCGGACTGGATTGGTGACCTATCGGCTGTCGAACTGGTCGGATCGGCCAATCCAGTCCAATTTTTAAAATAATGCTAGATCGTGCATGTGAAGGATGTCTTGTAGGGAAACAACATAGGAATTCTTTTCCAATTGGAATATCCAAAAAAATAAGCAACCTTTGGAGTTGGTGCATACAAATATATGTGATCTCAATGATGTAAGATATCTTGGTCATAACTGTAGGATCTCAGGCGCTACCAACTCTCCTAAAAGCAATTGCTATTAGGAAAACACATACACTAACCTTATAGTGCATTCACCTAAGTGCCCACAGTATTCGAACACAAGGGGAGTTGATGGAGGAAGCTAACTCTCTGATCTGCCAACAATCTCTCTCCCGACAACACCGTTTGGGTTCGAACCCATGACCTTGGCTCTGATACCACTTGTAGGACCTTAGACGCTATCAACTCTCTTAAAAGCAATTGTTGTTAGGAAATGTGCATACCCTAAACTTATAGTGCATTCACCCAAACAACCACAACATTCGAACACAAGGGAAGTTGATGGACTCGACCAACCCTTTGATCTGCCAATAATAAAAAATATATTTTGACCTTTATAGATGATTTTACAAGGAAAAACTTGGATTTATTTGTTAAAAGAAAATTTTGAGGCTTTCAACAAATTTAAAGAATTCAAAGTTCTTGTTGAAAGACAAAGTGGTTGCAATATTAAGATATTGAGATTTGATAGAGGATGAGAGTTCACCTCTAATGAATTTTATAATTATTGCAAAAGTAAGGAAATTCAATGTCAATTGACAGCTAGCTATATCCCTAAGAAAAATGGTATCGTTGAAAGGAAAAATAAAACCATTATTGAAATGGCAAAAAACATGTTGAAAGCTAAGTCTCTTCCAAAAAAATTTTGGGCAGAAGCTGTTACATGTGCACTGTTCTTATTAAATAGTTGTCCTACTAAAGTAGTCTTTTGAAGAACGTCTGAGAAAGTTTGGAGTGGTCATAAACCAAAAGTTTCTTTTTTGCGAATTTTTGGGTGTATTGCATATTCCCATATACCAAAGGAGCACATAAAAAAGTTTGATGATAAAAGTGAGAAGTGTATTTTCATTGATTATTGTGATGTAACTAAATGTTATAAACTATATAATCCAAAAACATGGAAGTTGATTGTGAGTAGAGATGTTCAATTCTTGGAGAATGAGTGTTAGACATGGACTCAAACACAAAGTGAGTAAAAAAGAGTTGTCCTTGAAGAAGACTTTGAGATTCAGAAGGGTTCTACAACAGATATTTCTACTTCAAATACTTTTTCTCCTATTAGAAGTTCTCCTATGCAAACAAAAACAAAGTAGGAGTCTGAATCACAAAGTCGCCCAAAACATTCTCATATTATGCATGCACATCTAAAGGATTATGAAGTCATGAAAGATGTTGAAATTATTGGTGAAAGTTTAGTTAAGTTTTGTTTATTTGCAGATTGTGATCCTATTTCATACAAAGAAACAGTAAGTGATGAAAAGTGGATTCAAGCAATGAATGAAGAAATTCAATCCATAGAAAAGAACAATACATAGGAGCTAACTACTCTTTCAATTGGAAAAAAAATGTAGGTGTTAAATGGGTTTATAAGATAAAATATAAACCTGATGGTAATGTTGATCGATTTAAGGCAAGATTGGTTGCAAAAAGCTATAAACAAAAGCCAAGTATTGATTATTTTGAAGTTTTTGCACCAATTTCTAGATTACATATTATTCGCATGATAATTGCACTTACAACTTAGAAAATGTGGAAAATCCACCAAATGGGTGTGAAGTCAACTTTTCTTAATGGTGTACTTGAAAAAGAGGTTTTTGTTGAACAACCACCAGGATATATTAAGGAATGGCAAGAGAAACAGGTTTACAAACTTAATAAGGCATTATATGGGTTAAAGTAGGCACCACGCACTTGGAACACGTGGATTGATACTTATTTACTACAACATGAATTTCAAAAGAGTCATTTGAGCGTACATTTTATATCAAATCAAATTCTAATAGTGATATAATTGTTGTATGTCTCTATGTGGATGATTTGATTTTTATAGGAAACTGTCAACAGATGTTTGAAGATTTCAGGGAGGTAATGAAACAACAATTTGAAATGACAGATTTGGGATTAATGTCCTATTTTCTTGGAATTGAAGTCCAACAAACAGATGATGAAATTTTTATTTCACAAAATAAGTATGCTTTAAACATTCTAAGGCGATTCAAGATGGAATCATCATCAACAATCTGCACTCTTATTATAGAGTGACTAAAGTTGAAAAAAAAAGACATTGGAGAATTAGTAAATCCCACATATTTCAAGGACATAGCAGGAAGTCTTCATTATTTAACTTTTATTAGACTAGATATTGCTTATGGAGTGAGAATTATTAGTCGATTTATGGAAAAACCATATTAGTCACACTTGCAAGCGGCCAAGTGAGTTTTGAGGTATGTAAGTGGTATTTGTGATCATGGAATTTTCTACTCCTACTCAAACAACTTCAGTTTAGTAGGCTACACAGATAGTGATTGGGAAGGTGATGTAGAGACTAGAAAGAGTACTACTAGGTATGTTTTTTTATCTTGGAATATGAGCATTCTCATGGTCATCAAAGAAGTAGCAAGTTATAGCATTATCAACTACAGAAGTTGAATACATGATAGTTACTTCCGCAACATGTCAAGTAGTTTGGCTTCGCAGAATGCTTAGTGAATTGAAGTATGAACAGAAGGATCCATGGAGCCCGCATTTCTGCTCATGCATTTCCACTCAATGGCGAACTCACTTTTTATTTTGAAAATGATTATTTATTTATTTTAATAAAATGATTTAGATTCGCCACTTATTTTTGTTTTATTTTTACAGGATAAACAAAATAAGAAACAAAACCCTAAGTGTAACTCTTTATTTTGGAAAATGTGATATATGAAAAACCAAATTAGGGTTCGGGGGTCAGGTTACTTATTGGGAAGGTATGGTAAAAACCGTAGCACCCCTCTAAGTCTCTAAAGACGAGTCTCTACTAATAAAATGAAACACATGTGGAAATTGATTGATTAAACATGAATACCATAAAGTGATCATACACTGGGAGCCAAAACATGCACAGAGAATGGTCAAAGTGAGAACAGGTGCATACCTTGGCAGTAAACGATAATGCGCTATCAAGAAATGGGGTTAGTGCACAATAAATGAACACACAAAGTATGTCGCATATGTCACTAAACAAAGTAAGAAATTGTTAGACATCACACTCCACTCAGATTCATTTTTGAAGAAAACATCACTAATGTTGGGCCCTACCAAAACCCAGTTTATTTTTGCATGAATCAATTCCGTAAATTCCATCACTTGGAATTACAAAAATAAATTCATGCTTATTTTAAAACATTTTAAAAAATCAAAGGAGACACGAAAGTTGCTTGCTGGAAAGAAAACGACAATAAAATTTTTATTGAAAATGGGATTTTTAGAACCTAAAAATTCTAAGGATGAGGAATTTGGGAGGGGAATTATTTAAAAACTGGATTTTCAAAAATCAGTTTTGAAGGCAAAGGAAAGAAGCATGTGGGCCTTGAAAATAGGCATAGGAGGGTGGCCATTCAAAAATAAGGTCCTACACGTGGACTTGAGGTGCAATTGATACAACACTATGGGGTGGGTGATTGCATCTGCCTTGCTCAATTTATTGCCTAATTGAGGTTTTTTATTTTTATTTTCTGGACATCTCTTTACCATTAAGTCAATCACCTTCTGTTGTGCTTCCAAGGTTAAAGATGAACTTGTAGTGTCTTTAGTTCCAGAATTTTAACTTGCAATCATCATGCACAGGCATGTATAAAAATAGCTTGCAATGTACTATATCATCCCTGTCACGTGGGCCACCCATGATGAAGTCATCCTTACCAACAAACTCCCAAAAGACAGCACCATGTCCTCCATATGCTAGGCCAAATCCAACTGTGGATTATATTATTTTTGTGCAAGTTATTCATTCCCTTGGAAACATGAATTGCTACCTTGAGCAATGCAGAAAGCTTAAAAACACCATTTTGCTTGTGTAGATAGTCATACACGCCTCCACCAGACATAAATTTTGTCACAATGTATAAGCTTGGAAGTCTTGTACATGCGCCAATGAACCGTACCACATTCTTGTGCCTAACTTTCCTCATAATAAAGACTTTCCTGTGCAAACTCTTTTTGTATGTTTGAATTTATACTCTCAGGCTTGAGGACTTTAATTGCCACTTCCTGACTATAGTACGTGCCTTTGTACAGATCACCATATGAACTCAATGCAACTTTGTTCTCAAATTTCAACTGTCTAACATCGATTTCCCCGACGCCAGTCCCATCATTAGGTATTGTCACAAAATCATATTTGCATTTGATTCATATTTCTTCTTGCTCACCCATAGGAGATAAGAAATGATGATTTGGCCAAGACTGCTTCTCAATCTTAAAACTTCCTTTTCCAGTGCAGTTCTTAGCTGCTATGTTTCCTTATATGGCCATCCATCACAACAAAGACATCTTAGGTGTAGCCATTCACTGTGGAAAAGACATGTTTCTTGGATGTTGAGCTCAATCTTAGAAAGCGAGCAAGTTAGCCGACTCAGGATTTTTGGCTCGTCATTTGATGAAAATGTGATTTCATGCATGAGCTGAGAATACTATGCACTAGCATGTACAAAACCATCTCCATCCCCAACAACGATAATGGAATTTTGACCATTTGACTGAAACATCACCACAGCAGGGCCAGTGGGCGCAGTAGATATGGTGCCGAAATGATCAAGACGAACCCCATCATCCTCAATGTTTGACACGCCATTGTCACCCTAATGGTGTTCATCATCTCCGATAAATATCTATTGTGATTAGTAAACAGAGTTATCTTCCCAATACCTGACAATTCAAATAAGAGGGCGACATCTCCATCTTTGTCCACATTGCAGTCGGAATGTAGGGAGAGGATTTGATGCTTAGGCATAAGATAACACATTACACTAAACAGACCCATCTTCACTTCCCCGGCGTACTGGGTGCCGAGGATGACCATTTCTCTCCCAGCAAGATTAAGATCTACGCTAGCAAAGGATGTCATGTAGTGGGTGTATTGATTACATGGGAACTGCCCAACGTTGTATATAATTAAGTCCGAAGTACCGAAATTCTCCAGCTCTTCAGGTGCGGGTCGGATACACATGTTGTGCATGAATGGTGAATGATAAGCCCTGGCAGACACGATCCGAACTTTGAGTCGATTCTCTGGATCCCAATTCAAAAATTGGTCATTCATGAAAACCTCGTCCAAAGAGTTGAAGTGGTAGATTGGGTGATGAAGGGTAGTGAGAAGGGTGCATTTAGTGGCACAATGGATGGATGAGATGAGGTAATGAGGTGGGTATCGACCATGGGTAGTGGGTTTGGAAGATGAAATGGGTGATGAAGGGTGATGAGAGGGGTGTGTTTAATGGTGGAATGAATAGAAAATGTGGAGAGGAAAACTAAGTTTAAAAGGTTAGGAATTGAGAGGAGCATTTGGGTAGTGAGAGAAATGGGTATGAATGATGTCCATGCATGCATGAGGATTGGTGAATGGGTTGAAGACAGTGGGTTTAGAAGATAGAGATATGGGTATGGTTGTGGGTATGGTTATGGGCATGGTGGAGTATGAGGTGTGATTAATGGAACATGGTGATAGATGGAGAAAATGGGTATGAGAAAGTTGAAGGTGGCCTTGCACATGGGACTTCCTGTACGCAGGAAAACCGAAATCAAATAGGTGGAGAATGAATGATAGTAAGGGTAGTGGAAGGTGGTGAATATGATGAAGTAAAGACATTGAAGGTGGTGAGCAAATGGGAAACGAACAATGGTGTGGATGTGAGGTTCTCTATAGTTGAAAAATGAGATGAAATGCACCAGTCGATATTTCGAGATAACAATTCATTCCACCCAAACTAGAATTCAATTGAACTATGGAGCCCACCTCTGAATTCTCATTCCCTTGTTGCAAGTCTCCAACATGCGCATAAGCTGGCAGAATGCTAACCCAAGTCCTTTGATTAGGTATGATCTCCTTGCACTCTTCCATCATTTTATATACTTCAATTGCCTCACTTGCAAGACCATTTTGAGCATAACCTGTTATCAAAATGTTCCATGAAATCACATCTTTAACTGGGATTATCTCAAAAACTTTTTGCATAGAATCTAGAAGACCTAATTTTGCATACATCTCCACAATTGCATTTCAATGATAACATCCTACATAAGCCAACTTCTTCTCATGATGAATCCATGAACAGATCTGCTATTTTTTACAATCCCTAGACTGAGCAACAGTAGAAGCTAAACCAACTAGCGTTAATAAATCAGGCTGAAATCCATTCAGTTACATTTTGTCAAAGGACCCATGTGCAGTACTGGACCATCATTCTACTCATAGGCAGCAATTATTGAGTTCCACAACACCACATATGTCATAAACATTTGTTGAAAAGCCTTCTATGCATTCTCCCAATCACCAAATTTGGCATGCATATTAATTGAGGCATTAGACACAAATGAGTCAAACTCTAACCTATGTTTTAGGACGTACAAATGAATTAGCATTGCAGTTGAAATGTCCCCAATTGTGGACAGACAGGCAGACTGTTGACAACTCTAACAAAATTCATCTTTATTCCATCCAATCTCATTTCATCTAAGACATCCAATGTCTGTGCAACATTTCCATTTTGAATGAGCCTAGAAATCATAGCATTTCAAGAACCCATATCTCGAAACGGTGTATCATTAAATGGGCTACGGGCAATACCGGTAAAATCAAATTGAGAATACATATGGATCAAGGAAGCAACCACGAATACATTCCATTGGAAACCCAGTTTGGAAGCCCGACAATGAATCTTCCTCCCATCAACTAGAGTTCTGCAAGCTTTCAATATTGGAGGAAAAGTGTAGAAATTAAGTCGAATTTCGGGCACCAATAACAGTTGATAGAAACAGCCTATGGCTACATGGAAATGATCATTATGAACATAGGTAGATATCATTGAGTTTCAGGCATAGATATCCTTTTGTGGGATCTGATCAAAGGTGTAGCGAGACAAGGATACATCACCAAGGTTAGAGTAAAGATTGACAAGTCGGGTTGAAATAAAAATGCTCTGAACTTTTCCTGACACCACTAGAAGGGCACGAAGGCACTTTGCAAAGGGGGCTTTGGTGCTTTCAAAGGGTCTTTCAAACCAAAACTTGCAGATGTCACCACTGAAATAATCAATCAAGTTGGAGTCAGGTGCAAGAGGTGTATGTGCGTTTGCTTGAGCAACTTCCAAGTCTGACCTCAACCATTGCATTAATACCTCAGCTCGAACACTAGTTAGGCTTTGAAGCAGGATACCATGGGAGCTTCTGCAAGATGATAGGTATGACACTTCCCTAGCTAGATAAACTTCAACCCATCGAATAGACAATAAAACACATAACTCCCAAAGACTCTGATACTAAACTATTTCAAAAGCATCTCAATCTAGGTAGCAAACCCAAACATGATACCCAACACTCCGAAAATACCAGAAAACAAAGGAAAAAGTGAAGAAAAATAAAGCAGGTACAAGAGAAGATAACACCGTTAAATCTAGCTCCATTTCATGAAGATCAATGGGCAAGATATGGGTGGAATCCAAAAGGAGTAAGAACACGATCTTTGAGGATCAAATTCAGTGATGGGCTAAAACATCAGATACTTACCACAGAGATAAAAAACACAGAAAATGAAAGCGAAATAGAACATGCATATATACAATCAGATTCAGCAAGACAACCCTGTGGCCCTTTAATGTCCACAACAAACAACAAACAACAAACAACAAACAACATCCAAAGACCAGTAGAAAAAGTAGAAACAATAGTATGATAGCTAAAAAGAACTGGAAACATATGCCAGTCATGCTTGAAATAACTCATCTCCAACAATGTTGGCTTGGCTTCAAGCTTTTCTCCAAAGCTGCTCACCTTTAAACTCATTTCTCCTCACTCAGCTATCTCCAGAAAAATATCTCCTAGTTGGTTATTCTAAACTTCTCATTCTCTGGTATGCTCACTCTCTCATTTCTTTCTCCTCTCACACTTCTCTTTCTCCTTTGTAACAGCCACAAAATATCCCTGAATACCCTAGCTTGTTTTGCTTAGTCTTCTCCCTTAGCAAACTTGCTCCTCAAGCTACCCTCCCTCCTTATTCTCCAATTTCTCTCTAATAGCTTGCAACTCCAAGAAAAACTCGCTCCCCCAAGCCACCAAACCTCTCAGACAACAACCCAAAAAAATATCTCCTCCAATCTCTTTAGCTTGCCCTCCAAGCCAAAAAATATCTCCCTATAACCAACAATCACTAACGGAATACGCTCTCCCTAGAATCTTCCCTAATACGTGTCTCTTCCCCATTGTTTCTCCAAACCACTAACATGATTCCCTAGCAGTTAACCACAAGGCGACACGTGGCTCCTTGAGAGCCCTCCACATGGTAAGAAAAGCCTATAAAAAAGTGAGTAAAATGAGCCCCCAAAATGGGGGTCTACAGGGTCCTACAAAGATTTTGTGTGATAATAAGTCTGTTATTGTATTGACAAAGAATCCGATGTTTCATGGTAAAAGCAAACACATAAGCATCAAATTTCATTATATTAGGAAACTTCTGAAAAATCAAGAAATCGAACTTAAGTTTTATAAATCAAAAAATCAAGTTGCAGATATTTTTACGAAACCATTAAAGATGGACGTGTTCGAGAAGTTGAAGATGACGCTTGGTGTGATTGACTTTACAATTTAGGGAGGCTGTTGAAATTATAATATGTCTTAAAGTTAAATTAGAATAAATAAGGCACTATAAATAATTTTTTTTAAATATAAAAAATTATAAAATAAATAAATTTAGAAGATTTTAAGTTTTCAGATAGACTTTTATTTTTAGAAAATATAAAAATATATTTTTGAATCTTTTTTACAATTATTTCCCAAATAAATCTTAACTTTTCAATTATATTATATTTAATCATGAGATTAGTAAGCTATTTATTTGATACCAAATATTTTTCTTTAATGCAATACAAAAAAAAGGAAAAAAACTTTTCAATCCAATTAAAAATATAAATAATTATCTTATGTATATAGCAAAAAAATAATTTGAAACTATATAAGTTGAATTTGTATGGTTAAAATATTTTAATAAAACTTGCCAAATATCGCAATTTAATCTTTCGGGGCTAAAATAATTTCAGGCAACATCTTCAAGATCGGACCTCACCAAACCGCAAATGGGCCGGTTCATTTTTGTTACACCTCCAGTTCAACCCGGGTCATGAATGGTTGAACCGCTCAGCCGCCTTCAAGACCTCCCTCTGCGCCCACAAAGCAACCTTCCATTCGGCTGAGAGCCGCCTCACTCTCCGGCGATATCTGGGGCAATGGTTCCGGTGACCACTCTTGAAACAAGGTAACCTCTCTTTATCTACTGGGTTTCAACTTCCGGTCTGTAATCATGCTTTTGATTTCATGCTCTTGTTTGGTTGCCGAGAAAATAAACGAAAAAGAAAACGCAGGAAAATTTTCTAAGGTTGAACTGTCATTTGCCCCATTCTGTTGTGAGGTTTGGTTTTTTTTTTTTTTGGGTTTTTTAATTTTCTCGCCAAGCAAACGGACTATTAGTTTTGCGGAATTTTGGAGTAGTCAAAAGCAGCACATTTTCTTTTCTTTTCTTTTCTGGTTTGCAATCTGATGTGAATTCTTTTTTGTTTGCTGAGAAATTACAAAAATGAAGCTCTGTGACATCCCAAACGGAAAATCAATACAGAGATGACGAAATTATATCATTGAAGAACTAGGTTTCGCTCTGAAAATACAGTCTCCCTGCACTTTGACATTCACATTTTCAATTATTCATCTCATTCACCAACAAAATACAGTAGGTAATGAATGGATTCTTAAACACGGAATTTTTGAACTAAATTGATGACTTGTCAATTATGTGCCTCTGGGTCTTGGTTTGGGTGGGAAAGGATTGTGGTTGGAGGTAGTCAAGGGTCTGGATTCCTTTATGTTTTTGCATATGCATAAAGGGGAATAAGATAGATGGTCAAAGAAATGTGGGTCACTAAAAACAAGATTGATGCTCGAACTTTTGTTCAAATCTAATGAAGTTAAATTACCAGGTTTTGTTTAATAGTTTTCCAGTTTTTCTTCTTTGGAAATTTTTGGATTTTGTATAAATTTATTATATGAATTTAATAAATTATGCTACCTGTGCCTCCCCGACCAAAGTACAAAACGGTCATCACAGTCCTTGCCCTTCTAATATTATGGTTACGAATATGCTATGTTTGTAAACATCATTGAAATGAAATTATCAAAAATTAATTCTTACGTTTCCAGCTCATCACCCAAGCTTGGCCGCTTGGTCGTGTGATTCTGATGCCTTGATCAAGGCTTATTTCTTTTCTTTTTTCCTTTTTCTTTTTTGCTTCAATAACACCATTTTGATTATCTGAATGCGTGCAGGGAATAGCTAAATTGAGTGGAGCATTGTTGTTAGTTCCTTATGGTTGTCAATTAACTGAACTTATCCTCAATGTTGAGAAATAAAAATTGAGGTTTCTGGCAGTCAATCTCACGTGCTCATTGTGACTCGTGTTTCAAATGCCAGTGCAGTCATGTGGTGGAACATCTACAGTGTATGCCTCATCCATCTTATTTTCTTCCAAAGGGCCTTTTTGTGTCCCAAATCCAAAGATTCATACCTAAAAAATGGAAACAAAGTATCAAACCAGTAGATATTCAACATGTTCATCCATCTGCGTCCTGCAATGCACTAGAATCTGCCCAAGAGACATTCACAAGTGTTGATGCATCTATGATAGATTCCCTTCTCACATCCTTGAAGGAGTTCACAAGCCGAGGCAATCTATTGGATGCCTTCAAAACTCTCTCTTTGATTAGACTCCATGCTTCTTCTGCTTCTCAGGACCTCATTGTACACCCCATATCTTCTCTTTTATCATCATGTACTGATGTCAAATCCCTTGCAGAGGGTCGACAGCTCCATGGCCACATTATATCTTTGGGTTTTGAACAACATCCCATTTTGGTTCCTAAGCTTGTCACCTTCTACTCAGCCTTTAATCTCCTGGTTGATGCCCATGTTATAACTGAGAATTCAAATATTTTGCATCCTTTTCCTTGGAATCTGCTTATCTCTTCCTATGTTAGAAATGGGTTTTGTCAGAAGGCTCTGTCTGCCTATAAACAAATGGTGAAGAAAGGGATTAGACCAGATAATTTCACTTATCCATCTGTTCTCAAGGCTTGTGGTGAAGAACTTGATTTGGGCTTCGGAAAGGAGGTTCATGAGTCCATCAATGCTAGTCGTATTAAGTGGAGCTTGATTGTGCATAATGCATTAATTTCCATGTATGGTAAGTGTGGGAAGGTGGGTATTGCTCGTGACTTGTTTGATAAAATTCCAGAAAGGGATGCAGTTTCTTGGAACTCAATGATTTCAGTTTACGCCTCCATGGGTATGTGGAATGAAGCATTTGAGCTTTTTGGAAGCATGTGGGCAGAGGATATTGAATTGAACATTATTATTTGGAATACCATAGCTGGGGGTTACTTGCGGACAGGTAATTATAAGGGTGCACTAGAATTGCTTTCTCAGATGAGAAAACGTGGCAGTCATTTGGATTCTGTGGCATTGATCATTGGTTTGGGTGCATGTTCCCATATTGGGGATGCAAAACTGGGGAAAGAGATCCACAGTTTTGCAATCCGTAGTTGTTTTGGTGAGGTTGATACTGTAAAAAATGCATTAATCACTATGTATTCTAGGTGTAAAGATCTCAAGCATGCATATTTGTTATTCCAATTGATGGAAGCTAAGAGTTTAATTACCTGGAACTCCATAATTTCTGGTTGCTGTCATATGGATCGATCCGAGGAAGCCTCCTTCCTTTTAAGAGAGATGTTGCTTTCTGGCATTGAACCAAATTATGTGACAATTGCAAGCGTTCTTCCTCTCTGTGCTCGAGTAGCAAATTTGCAACATGGGAAAGAGTTCCACTGCTACATGACTAGGCGTGAGGATTTCAAGGATCATCTGTTACTATGGAATGCTCTTGTGGATATGTATGCAAGATCAGGAAAAGTTTTAGAAGCTAGAAGAGTGTTTGATATGTTGGGTGAGAAGGATAAGATGACTTATACCTCCATGATTGCTGGATATGGGATGCAAGGAGAGGGACAGGCTGCATTAAAACTGTTTGAAGAGATGAACAATTTCCAGATCAAACCTGATCATATAACCATGATTGCAGTTCTATCAGCATGCAGCCATTCAGGTCTTGTAACTCAAGGTCAACTGCTTTTTGAAAAAATGAGGAGTCTCTATGGTCTTACTCCACATTTAGAGCACTTTGCTTGCATGACTGATCTTTTTGGTAGGGCAGGTTTATTAAATAAGGCAAAGGAAATAATTAGAAATATGCCTTACAAGCCAACTCCTGCTATGTGGGCCACTCTCATAGGAGCCTGTCGGATTCATCGAAATACAGAGATAGGGGAATGGGCAGCTGAAAAACTGTTGGAAATGAAGCCTGAAAATCCAGGATACTATGTGTTGATTGCTAACATGTATGCTGCTGCTGGGTGTTGGAACAAGCTTGCAAAGGTGAGAACTTTCATGAGGGATTTGGGTGTGAGAAAGGCTCCTGGATGTGCTTGGGTTGATGTAGGCACTGGGTTTTCTCCCTTTCTGGTGGATGACACATCAAATGCTAATGCAGATGAGATTTATCCTTTGTTGGAAGGATTGACCATGGTAATGAAAGAAGCCGGTTATATTTCCAGTGAAGATTTTGGTTCTGGTGATGAAACTTCCGGGGAATTCAATGAGGAAATGAAATTAGTATCAAACAATAGATGTTGAACTGAGGAGATACAAAGATCTTGACACAGGAGGGAGCTTGGTGCCATCTGTGTGGAAGGGGCTAATATCCCAGATTCTAATTCTTAGGTAAGTGTCCAACCTTGCAGCAGATGCCAATTAATTGCTTCAAAGTTTGGGATTGATTTGGCACTCAACCCCTTGACCGATTGTGCTTCTTGTGCTTGGAGAGACGATCAATGCTGTCTTCCATAGAAACAGGTGGGCACTTATGAGCTAGCACAACATTATTCTCTTGATGATTACTGAATCATTAATGATGTTTTACAATTTGAAATAGAAAAGGTATTGCATTGTATTTTCAATACGTAATTGATAATAAATTCATATAGTTAAGAGCTCTTGTGACTTAATTAATATTATGGATAGCATGCATTTAATTTTCTCTCGACTTCCTGGAGCAGTGGTTGGGTGGTTAGCTTGTATTCAGAAAGTTTTGGATTTGTAAGGCCATTAGATTATTTCCCCATATCAAGAAAGGAGACTGTTTCTTCTCCTCCAATTCACCTCTCACTAACTCGTGTGACAACTTTCGGCCTATAAAATTTATCCTTGCTGCTGCAATAATTTTACTGATGTCTTATCATCAAAAGGTTTTCCTTTCAACACTTGATTATCAATGGCTTGTGGAGAGATTTTAAATACCATTTTAGAACAGTGGAAAAACTCCAAAAGTCTACTGATGAATGAGTTCTTGCAATGGACAAGAATTTCAAGATCTTCTTGTCAGCTCTGAAGATCTTTTTGTAAGGGGAATTAGCAACATTTGTTTGAGAGCTTTTCTGCAGCTGCAGGAAACTGGCCCTTTAATTTGGTGTCAACTGTGTCATCTAGCTTTCTCTTTTCTTTTCTTTATTTATTTATTCATTTTTTCTGAATTGAATAAATATAATTCCTTGTGCTTCAAATCAAAGTAGTTGGTCCTGTTTTTTTTTTTTTTAATTTTAAATCTGGCATTCTCTTTCCATTGGCTGACTTCAAATGGTAATTTAAGGCTTTTTTGGATTGTGATTGTCTTTCTTTCAGCTGGCAGCTTTAAAGATTTTGAGGGCTTCTGCCAGGTTGTAAGAGACCAACTCATCTTGGTAATGATCATTTGCTCCCATTGCACCTTGTTTGTAATTCATATGTTTAATTGGATTTTCCGCTGTCATGTTCATTTATATCCTCTTTTTGGCCACCTCTGCCCCACAAGAACAGCAACAGAAGCCCTAAACCCCCACCCTCTCTCACACCCCAACCACACACTCAAAGGGATGTTTTTCCTCTCTCTTAATCCCTTTTTTTTTTTCTTTTAATATCAATTGTCTTCACGAGGAAATGGCGATACACCGAAACTTTTGCAAGAAAACATATCTTTTATCTCATGTAGGGAATAATAATTTCTTTTTTAGAAGGGCAAACAAGAATATATAAAAGACGTCAATTAGTAGGGAATAATAATTTTACTTGATTTTGATCTCAGGATGGGATTTACAATTTACGTGGTGTGAGGTCAAAGTTTTTCCTGAGGCAGCATGATGTTTCTCATTTGATACCATCACTTGGCTAATGGAATTGTGCATCATTTTATGCATACCAATTTATTTAACTGTTCTTGAAGAGCTTGTAATGCATGCTCCATTGTTTCAACATACGTCATTTATTCATTGTGAGGCAGTTCATCTAAATTCAGTTCTGGAGTCTACTGATACAGCCTTTAAACTAATTATTGTACCATAGCCATTATTTTATGATCATGCTCCCGATTGCTACACCGATTGGTTTCATGCATTCTGTCATCTTTCATCCCTTAGCTTCTTTCTGTTTTGGCAATAGTTTGAATTTACTCTCACTGTGGTTGACTAGTACGTGCCTGTATGTGTATATTCCCATTTGCACTGAAAGCAGTGAATCTACTGCTGTTTGATTCTTCTTCTTCTTTTTTGGGATAGGTAAACTTTATTTCTTTTTTGATATTTTTTTATTGTCCCCACTAGGACTCAAAAGTGCAACTTCCCACAAACCCACCTCAGCTTTCATTAGATTTTATTTCACTTCAAGTTTGCATCTCTAACAATCTATATTCTGATTGTTGACAAGCAGATATTGAAGGGGCTTCTAATGTTGGGAAGAGGGGCTGAACCACCTTATCAGGTTGACATGCAGGCACACTTGTGTTGGTAGTCTATATTCCTGCAAACCATATCATAGTTGTTGATCAGATTAATGGCTTATAGGCTTACAGAGAAGTGAAAATGTTGGTTGTAGTTGAGTTTTAAGAGCAAAGCATAGCTGCTGATATGTAGATCTTAGATGGTATAATTTAAATTGTTGATGGTAATCAATCAAGCTTGAAAATTTGAGTTTATTTTGTCCTTAACTAAAATTTTTTTGTAAAGGTTTGTTTTTGTCTTAATGGTACTTATGCTTTAGGTGATGTACAAAAATCCTATTTTCAATTCCTTGAGTTTTTTTGGCATCCGTGTCCCCTCTGCTTCCTCTATTTTGATGTCGTGATTGTTTTCTATAGAGTGGACCTCCATAGGTTAAAATGTTTTGTTGAATTGCTTCTGTTTAGTGTATTGTCTTGTAAAACCATTTCATGACATGACACTGAGTTGATTAAAGAAACAATTTAGCAAAATATTTTCTGAAGAATTTTTTTTTGTGTGTTGTCCAGACATGTTCTTATAGATTTTATGATTGTTGGTTTCCATGGACATGGCCTTAATATACTAGGAGATGAAAAATACCTTAAGGTTATGTTTGGTTTCCGGAAAGTACTAAGAAAAGAAAAAACCACTCTCATGTTTGGTTTTATTATGGAAAATACGAAAGAAAATCTAATATAGTCAAAATTAGTTAATAACTTACACATTTTCAAATGATTTAATCTTTATATTGAACAATTAAAATAAGTGTAATGAGTTTGAAATAGCATATATAAATAATTTATTGACTTTAAATTTATTTTTTATTTTTTATTTTTCTTTAGTTTTTCTTTCCTTCTACTTTTCCTTTCTATTTTCTTTCCCTTACATTTTCCTTGGAATTTTACGGGAACCAAATGTAGCGTAAGTGGACACTTTCTTTGCCAAGATTAAAACCCAACAACCAAGCTCGCTAATATCTCTGAAATATCAATGCATGTTTACTATCTTTAATTTGTTTCATTTATATGCCCTATATATTAGCTTTAATATTTGAAACTTGGAATGTTGAGTCAGTTTATTATACACCTGACAAGGAGAGATTGTTTTGCTATCTGATAGATATAGAAAATGTAACATGCATTCATCTTTGATTACAGGTACAATTCTGAAAGAGACCTTTCATTTTTCACCATTCCCCCGTTTCGGTTTTTCTTGTATGCATTGTTCTATCTATATGATTGTATTGCTTTGCTCATTGACATAACTGCTTGTATGCTACCTGTACATACCAAAATATGCATTATCAGCTACTGGGAAATTCCCAGAACAATGATTTTATTGATGCCAATGTGTAATTCAATTCCCAGATTATACCTTACAAGGAAATTCTCATTTACAGTTAACTATTTGACTTTTGCCATTCAGGACCTCTTACCGATGAAAGCTGCAACCCCTGCTGAAGGGAAGAGGCCTTCCATTCTGTTGTTGTTTCCATTGTTAATTGCTTTGAAGATGCTAAAGAGGAAGCAGAAGGAAGAATGAAGCTCTGGCAAAGAAAATAGAATGCATCATTGGATGTACGTAAGTGCCATGTAACACCTACACGGCTGAGGAGTAAATTTATTTTTTTATACCTGTTGAAAAAGGAGAAAAATGAAAAAAATAATAAATTACTTTATTTTGTTTTTCTGTGGTGGAGATGAAACCTTGTTTGGCTGCATGCTGAGAGTGAGCGGCAATGGAACATTTGTGAATAGAAAAAAAGTTAAAAGTTAAAAGACAAAAAGAAAAAAAAAAAAAAGGGAAAATAAATAATAAATCTAATATCAATAAATTATTTTTATATATTATTTTAAATTTATTTTATTTATTTTAATTTTTTGATATAAAGATTAAATAATTTGAAAATATATAACTTTTTAATTAATTTTAATTTCTTTATATATATTTTTATAATACAATCAAACAAGAAAATTAAAAACCTATTTGATAATGTTTTCGAGAATAGTTTTCTGTTCTTCATAATAAAAAAAAAATTCTTCATAATAAAAAAAAAATTGGAAAACATGTTTGATAATAAAAAATTATTTTATGTTTTCAGTTTTTAAGAATAAAAAATACAGTGTTTTTAAATAACATCTTTTAGTTGTTTTTCACATGTTTTTTTAGGACTATTTTAAAAAATAATTATACAAACATATAAAATGACTAAAAATAAAATACTAAACATAAAAATTATTTGGTTTAAAATATTTTAAGTTTTTAAACAGACTTTTGTTATACAAAATATAAAGAACAAGTTTCAATAATTATTCCTAAAAATTGTTTTTTAGAACTGTTTTTGAAAACAGTCCTAAATAGGTACTTATTTTTCTTAATTTTTTTTTTTCTTTTTGAGAACCAAACACAACTTAAATATAAAACAATACAATAACAAAGCATGTCCAAACTCATGTTTTCTTTGAATTTTCTCCTTCTATGTACACTTTATATGAATATCTGTACTTGTTTTATGAAGTTTGAAGGGTTGGTTGGAGAACTATATTATACAAATACAAACCCAGGATTGCTTCTCTATTGGGTTTTGACATAGAAGGCACAAGTTTTGAACGCAATTAACAGCCACATCATAGAATGGAATCATAACCAGTCTGCTAATTTTGGAAACCGTTGCAGCAGCCAAGCTACCCCCCTGATGGCTACCTGCATTTTCAGTTATTCATACAGAAATACCAGTAAGCTATAAGCAGAACAAACTGAAACAGCAGTTCTACCAATACTAACATGCATATACTACTTTTTGATCATCAAGCTCGGTTCTGAAACGATTGGGAAAAGAAAGAACAGGAAATTTTGGTAATTTTACAACCGACTACTAACTGGAAGGTTAAGGATCTAGAGCCATTGGCAAAGACATGTAAATGAGCTTCAAGACTGGTGCAAGAGAAGCTGTTTGTTAAAACTTAAAACCCATCAAGTCAAATAAAATAGTTTACAAGATATGTTTGCATATCAAGAGTGTCCCTTGGGATGCACCTAGTGCCAAATATTGGCTCAGATCATTGGTTAAGCTGCGTTAAATGTGGGTTTTACAAGCAGTTGTTGCGGGTGTAAGAATAACAACACCTGTTTGGATGGACTTTTCAGAAGCCAAAACCAGCTTTTTAAGCCCGATAATAGCTTCTATTCCCATCTTGATGGTTTTAATAAACTATTTTTGGCTTCCAAAAGAGTTTAACATGGAAATAAGTGTAAGGTCACTTGTTGTGAAAGCCCCTTTTAGCTTATACAGAAAATTTGTTTACATTTAATGAAAAAACTTCCCCTTTGAATTTGTGGTTTTGGCTTTGGTTTCTATTTCAGACTAAAAGCTATGGTCTAAAAGTTAATAAACATACCAAAGCTGTCTCTCCTGGCTTGAAAAATGGCTCCACACTATCTCGCCCATAACTGTTTTCAAAAGCTAAGATCAGCAACCGAATGACAAATAACGCATTCAAAAAAAAAATTCACATGGGATTGGTAGAAAATCAATGCAAATCTAGAGTTATTTCATAAAAAATACAAGACAATCTTCATAGCGATTATCCAACCAAAAGAGATCACGGCAAAAACATGTGTGAGAAAGGTCAAGAAAATGTCTTATGCCATATGTAAGGGTCTAATGAAATAGCTCCAAAGGTATTTAGCTTTTATTAAATTGTAGCAAGAAATTCGATAGGCTTAAGTGGTTATTAACTCTACAACAAGGGAAAGGAAAGTGTGTTATATCCTTTTGCAAATTAAGCTTTAGCCTAATGCTATTTCCATTTTTCCCTTTTTCATCATTTGAAAAAAAATGTAAACTAGTATCTTCTTTGCAGGTTTCTAAGGATCATTCAATATGGTTGTACGAATACATCCAAGACAAACCCATGGAAATACCCTTTTATCAAAGAAAATAGAAACTGCCCAAATTGCATTGAGAAAAGAGATATAAGATTGTTGACCCCTCCCCCCGTTTTTTCTTGTGCACTTGGATCCATCTATGCTATGTCATGGGATATTTGATCAGAACGGTGCCAAATGGGATCATCCTCATCAAACATAACTCATCTCTTCTTAGGATTGTGGGTTAACTAGAGAGATGTAAATGGGCTAGGAGAGTGCAACCCGTCTTGTCCCTGTCCTTACTAGTAAATCTATTCCCCATCCCTACCACATTCCGTGTCTTTATATATATATAGGTATAGAGAAAACGTGTTTTAAAAAGCGAAACGCCAAAAAAGCGCCGTGAAAAGCCAAAAAAAGGCCCCAAAGTACACAAAGAATATACAAAGAGCACTGACAGTGCCACCCAAAAAAGAAAGAGGGACTATCATAAAACAAAATCCTTCAACAAGCCCCTATCAAATCCACAAAATTTACAATAGAGGAAGAGCTCAGAGCTATAAACAATTTGGACCACACCCAATGATTACAAAGAAAAGCAAGTGTAATTCCTTAATTGGAAAGCTCTTTGTTATCGAACGTCCTATTCCTTTCCTTCCAGGGCGTCCAAAAAATACACAAAGGAGTTGTCCACTAAACCTTTTTCCTTTTCCTACCCACAAAGGACCAACGCCAACTTGAGAGTGTCTCTTGTGTTTTAGACTAGGAAGGGATGGATTCCCCATCCCCGCCTTGTCCTTGTTTCGGGTTTATGAAATTTTCCTCCTTCCCAATCCTAATTATCACTCTCCTTCCCACCAAGGTTCCGCTCGATGGGTTTTTTTTGCCAACCCTAGGGTTAATGTAAATGCATTGTGATGATAGAATAAATTGTTCTTTCAAAATGAAACTCCAACTTACATTATTTGCCTTTTGCCATTCAACACCTCCAACCGATAAAAGCTGCACCCTTTGCTAAATGGAAAAGGCCTCCCCTTCCATTCTGTTATCATTTCCACCATTAGTTGCTTTGAAGATGCTAAACAGGAACTTATCAGAAGTATGAAAATCAGAAAGAACAAAGAAGCGATCCTTCAACATACCCAAGTGCCATGTAACCCCAACAGCCGAGGAATCAGCTTCTGATATGTCATCAATCACAAATTGCAATTCCATGCTTATGGTATCAATAAATTTGTTGAAGAAGTCCATGATCGCCTGCACATTCATGTTGAGCTCAAACTACCCCTAAATTATGTAATAAATTTCAAGGTCTTTGATCAAAATTTAGGAAAAAAAAAAAACCCATTGTATGACCCTTGACATTGCAGACTTTCTTGAACTTTTCCTTAACAAATTATAAAAATTTCTAAATAAATTTTCCAAAATTTTCAATAAATTCACAATCTATTCATGAAGAACCCAAACATTATCAACAATTACCCAATTATTTCCAAAAAAAAAAAAAGTCATCAAATCACAAGACATATTTGGAATTTCATCAAATAATCTCAATAATTTTCCCGGAATTCAACCAGAGAAAGACAAACCTTACGACCCACAAAGGGTTGGGGAAAGATGAGGTCTTCATAGACACAGTTGTGGGCAATGAGCTCCTCCACAGAATCAAGGTCATGACTATTGATTCCTGCATAGAAAGCCCTCACAACACTGGACCCAGAAAGCAATTTGGACTCATCACCACCATCACCATTAGCTTCATCACTTTGAGTGGTTGTTACTGGTTCTGCAATGGTGGCAGTTGGGTTTTGTGGGGAAGATGAAACCCTTAGTAGGTTGCATCTTCTGCTTCTTCTCTGAGTGAAGTGGGTGGCAATGGAGGCTGTGTGGGGATGAAGAAGGGGCGAAGATAGTTTTGATGGTCGAAGGAGAGTGGTGGAGTTTGTGAGGAGGCTCATGTTGGCTTGTTTATTAAATCTTCATTATCACCTATTTATTTCTTTTTCTTTTTTTTTTTTCACTGGTAAAATGTCAAAAAATATAAACATACATAAATTAATTTGTGGTGAAGATGAAACTCTTAACGGGCTGGATATTCTTCTTGGGGTTTTTGTGGGGTGAAAAGAGGATTGAAGGAGGGAAATGGGGTTTTTGATGCGAATCCTATTTTAATCCACTTTCTTCAACGATTTTTTTCAAACCAACCTTTTCTTCCAAATAACCAAATCCATTTTCTCCTCTTTTCACCTTCAAACCCATTTTCTTCTCCACCTCTCCACCACAACAAGCTTGGTAGTCCTCCAACAACAACAACCATTCCTCCACCAATGATGCTGCTCCTCCATTGATCACAAAAAAGATTTTTTCTTTTTTCTTTTGGTCAGCAACCACTCCTAACTGTCGTGTAGGGAAGTCATCATCTAGTTTTTGGAGGGTCCCTTTTTTTTTTTTTTTGTGTAGTAGGCTTTTATTAAAAATCCTCAATCTTGGGATTTCTCATATGTTGGGGTTTTGGAGAAATTTTCTTTTGATAAGATCAAATGTGAGTTTTATCACTTTCACGAGCTTAAGTTGGAGAATAATGGAAAATCAAATTTTGGTTTTGTGGTTTTCATGTAAATGAGTGAAAATTGAATTTCTATAATTGTGTATTGAAAATATATGAGTTTTAAGCTTTCAATTTCTTGAAATTGAATATATGAATTTTTGGAAAATCGAACTTTGGTTTTGTGGTGTTTAAGTGAATGGGTGGAAATTAAATTTATGGAATTTGGTATTAAGAATATATGAGGGCTTTTTTGGAAAGTGTTTGTAATTTATTTTTTTCGAGAATAGAAAATACAAAAAAAACATGTTTTGGAAATTATTCTTCATGTTCTCAAATTGATTTTTTGAAGAATAATTTGAAGTTTTTTTTCATGTTTTCTACACTATTAACTAAACAAAAAACATTAAAAAAAAACATGGAGAATACAAAAAAAGACACAGAGAACAAAGAGATGCATCATACAATAAATTGAATCAGCCCTAAATCCATCTCAGTGCCTCCTGGTTAACTACCTACAAAAGGTACAAAAAATGTGTGGAAGATTGCGGCGACGTTGCACTCTAAACTTCACATAGATAGGGCAATATAGCTAGGT
The DNA here is from genome assembly GCF_004353265.1 of Vitis riparia. NCBI lineage: Eukaryota > Viridiplantae > Streptophyta > Magnoliopsida > Vitales > Vitaceae > Vitis > Vitis riparia. The sequence continues at coordinate 34,854,359 of NC_048448.1, forward strand.
ATGGAGGAGGGTATTTTTGTGGATGATTTTTAGATGAAAAATTATGTGGGAAAGAGAGAGAGAGAGGAGTAGAACTGAGGAAAATGGAGGTGATGAAAAGAGAGGGAGAAAGGAGAAGAAGTGCGGAAGGCGGAGGTGATGAGAAGAGAGAGGGAGAGATATTGTGAAATAGATTTTAGAAGAAGTGTCTAAGAAAATTATTTCAAAAAATAACTATTTAAAAAAGTTCAATGGGAAAGAACTTGAATTTATTCGTAAGGTTCCAAAAATGTATATTTAGACCCTAATAAGGTTTAATGGGGTCTTAGTCCGTCTTTAAAAAATAAACGCATTTTTCTTAAGGATGTAAAAGAGCTTTGAAAATTGGTCACCCAGGTGGGGAAATGACTCAAATGCATTCCTAAGATTTCACAAAGGAATATTTAGACCCTGATAAAGTTTCATAAGATCTTTAATCACCTTTATAAAAAATATATGAATTTTTCTTAAGAATATATGTATTTTTGGAAATCAGTCATAAAAGTTAAAGAAGGCCTCAAACGCATTCCTAAGGTTACAAAAATAAATATTTAATCCCTAATAAGGCATAATGGAGTTTTGGTTTGCCTTAAAAAATGTATGTATTTTTGTTAAGAATGCACATAACATTTTCTTATGGATGTATGTGAGATTAAAAATCATCCATCAAGGAGAGGAAAGGACTCAAATGCATTTTCTAGGTTCCACAACTGAATATTTGGGACCCTAATAAGGCCTGATATAGCAAAGGGCTAAAATTCATTCTCGAGGTTCCACAAATGAATATTTAAGTCCTAATAAGGTCTAATGGGGTCCCAAGCTAACTTAGAGAAAAGGGTGTTACCTATATATGAAAAACAAAAGAGTATTAGAAAAAGGATTTTGTTTAAGCAAATAAAAAAAACAACCTAAAAAGAAAAATGAAAGGGAACTTATTAGGTGCAGGGGATCAAACTCTGTGCCTCTTGCATGCCAAGCAAGCGCTCTACCATTTGAGCTACACCCCCTCATCCAATAAGTATTTTATTTTAATATTATATTTTAAAAATGGTATTTTATAAATTATTTACAATAGTACAATATTGAATTTCTAGAAGTGGGTAATAAGAATATATGAGTTTTAAGTTTTCAATTTGTGAAAATTGAATATATGAATTTTTAGAAAATCAAACTTTAGTTTTGTGATGTTTATTGATATGTAGAATTAGGTGTTAAGAATATATGAGTGTTAAGTTTTCAATTTCTTGAAATTAAATATCTGATTTTTTTGGTGTTAGAATTTAAATGTTTTTTTTTGTTTAAAATAAAAATAAAAATCACCATTAACATGTGAGTTAAATAAAAGAAGGATGAATGAGTAGATAAAATTCCATGAAATTCAAATTTTGATTTTGAATTGAATTGGTTAAAAATATAATGGAGATAATTATTTATTCAGTTTGGAATTGTTATCCTTCACCAATAACACTACCTATATATAGTAAGATTATTATTGAGTCTAACAATTTTTTCTCTCCAGCATATTTGAGTTTTCCCATAACTCTTCTATTTTTTCTCGATTAAGTTCTTCCTAGTGTCCATTTACACCTAGAATCTAGAGGGTTGAGTAGCAAAAACTCTAGTAATTTTTTCAAAAAAGAATAGCAAAAACTCTAGTAGTTTCTTCAAAAAAAAAAAAAGTTACCAATCATTAGAGATTGTAATTCAAGCTACAAAGATATCCACAAGAATTTATTTTGGACTATAGTTTTATTCTTTTTTTCCATTTAGAAATCAGGTTTATGTGTTGTAATGTTTACTGATACCATACTTTGAATCATTTTTCTCATTTAAGTATTCGGTTTTTAGCGAATGAGGTCAAACATATATTAAAAAAGAAAAAAAATAGTTGTAGTAAAGGAAGTTAGGTTTTAAGGTTGAATTAAGTGGGCAATGGGCTAAATAAAGGTTTACCCTTTGTTTTAGAGGTTGGCCTTTGGGTGTAGCCATTGTTTTGGTTTGATGTTAGCAATAGGCAAAAAAAAAAAAGTTGACCCTTTGTTTTTGCCTTTAGGTGTAAATGTATGTATTTCTCCTATAGATGTATGTGGACTTAGAAATTGGCCATTGAGGTGGGGGAAGAGCTCAAATTCATTCCCAAGATTCTAAAAATGAATATTTATACCCTAATAATGTCTAGTGGGGTCCCAATTTGTCTTGAAACAAATGTAATTTTTTTTTTAAAGAATATATGTGGGTTAAGAATTCTGTCATCGAAACAAAGGAATGACTCAAATGCATTTCCTAGGTTCCACAAATGAATATTTAGACTATAATAAAGCATATGAGATCTTAGTCTACCTAAAAACTAATGTACATATTCAATTTATGAATGCACACATTTTTTATAAGAATGTATGTGAGCTTTGAAATCTGTCATCAAGGTGAGGGAAGGACTCAAATTCATTTTCGATGTTTCAAAAATAAATATTTATACCATAATAAGGCCCACTTGGGCCTTCATCAGTCTTAATTAAAAATGCACATATATATATATATATATATTAAGAATGTACATTTTTTTTAAAAATGTATGTGGGCTTATAAATTGGTCATCGAGGTGGGGGAAGGACTCAAATGCATTCCCTAGATTCTACAAATGAATATTTGGATTCTAATAAGGTCTACTAAAGTCTAAGTCTACCTTATAAACATATATGTATATTTTATAAAAATGTACATAATTTTCTTAAGGATGTACGTGAGCTTAGAAATCAACCATCAAGGCAATGAAAGGGTTTAAATTCATTCTCCTAAGGTTTCAAAAATGAATATTTAGATCCTAACAAGGCCTAATGGAGTTCCATTCCATCTTAAAAAAATGTATTTTTTTTTTTCTTAAAGATGTATGTGAACTTCAAAATCAGCCATCAAGGTGGAGGTAGGGTTTAAATGCAGTCCCTAGGTTTCATAAATGAATATTTGAATCCCAATAGGGCCTAATATATTGATAAAATCCTTTGTTTTCATAGGCTACTCATGGTTGACCTTCACAAACTCATCTTGGAGAGCTGTGTGCGTAATTTGGCGAGTTAACCCACCAAATTAATCCTCCTCGTCACTCTTTATCTCAATCGAATTCAACAGGGGAACTCAAATCCAACGAAAACCTAAATGAACTAAACCAATAGGAACTGAAACCAATCAATGGGATTTGCTAGCTTTTCCCATTTTTCTCAACTAATTAAATAATACAATTCTAATAATTGTTAAGACTATTGTCTATTATAATTGTAGTTTACATATTGAAAGGGAGGACACATGATAGCGTTAATTTTCCAATTGAATAATCACTATCAAAACTAAACAACTACGAGTTTAGATTGTATGTATAGGGGAAACAAATTTGAATCAAGAAGAGCTAAAATAAATACACAACTTTCAATGGTATTTTATAAAGAAGAAATAAAAAAAAATGATCCTAAATTTGGAAGTCTAGTGATGATCTTGAGAGGTTTCGGTTTTTGGCGGCGGTATCTAGAGACAGGGCTTCTAGACCGGCAAAGGACCCTTAACCTCGTCATTGACTAGGAATCAATATGCAGGCCATAATTCAGGCAAGGTTGATAAGTTGAGATTGAAGTCATGGTTGCTGTGGGTTGACCCCACACCTTTGAAGGAGGTAACACCATTGCTGATGTTGGCATCCCCTTTGTAGTGGTATTGCTTGTGTCCACCCAAAGCTTGTCTAGTGGGGAAAGTCTTGTGACAAATGGAACACCCATGAGTCTTAGCACCGTTGGGAGTAATGGATTTTGTTGGCTTATGATGGTTTAATTGTAACCCTAGTTGGGTTTTTTGGAAATGTGGAGAGGTAGTCCCCTAGGCCCTAACAACTATATTCACTGATTTGAAAGCGGATGAAATTTCAATTATTTTGGCCATTCGTTTTCCTTTCAAGCTTATGCAGTGAAAGACACTTTCCCCATTTATTCATTATTTTTTTACATTTTTTTACATTTTTTATTATCTCATTCGTCCCTTCCCCTCATTTTCTCTGGAAAATATCTGTCATTTCCACCATTGGAGCCTTTGTTAAAAGGCAACATATCTCTACTCCTCTTCTTCTTTTAACCTTAAAACAGGGATTCTCACACTCTTCTCTTTCAACATACTCACGGTTTCCTCCGACATGAACACCATAGACAGTCCCCTCCTATCCACTTCCATTCGCCTTTCTCCCAAAACCCTGCTAAAACCCTCAAATTCTCTCAATAAACCAAACTTCAAGCCCTCTTCAACCCACCTCAAAACTCCACTAAAGTCACCGGAAAACCTAACTTTCTCACAAAAGGATGCATACCCAATGTCCCTGCCACTCCAATCCAAGAACCCACATGCCATTTACAGTGACAATCAAACAACTCCCTCCAGACCCACCCAAACCCAGTTTAGAACCAGATTGAAATCACCAAAAAAGAAACCGTTCTCGGAAAAAGATGCATTTCCGATGTCCTTGCCACTACATACTAAGAACCCACATGCAATTTTCAGTGACATTCAGAGATTTGCCAGGCAGGGTAAGCTCAAAGAGGCTCTCACCATCTTGGACTACTGTGACCAACAAGGTATCCCTGTTAACCCCACTACATTCTCCTCCCTTCTCCGTGCCTGTGTTGAATCAAAGTCTTTGACATATGGTAAGCAAATTCATGTGCATATTAGAATAAATGGGCTTGAAAACAATGAATTTTTGCGAACAAAACTTGTTCACATGTACACATCTTGTGGTTCTTTGGAGGACGCTAGAGGGGTTTTTGATGGGGTTAGCTCTAAGAGTGTGTATACTTGGAATGCATTGCTGAGAGGCAATGTGATTTCAGGTCGAAGGCATTACAGGGAGGCACTTTCAACTTATTCAGAAATGAGGGAATTGGGGGTTGAGTTGAATGTTTATAGTTTTTCTTGTATGATCAAGAGCTTTGCCGGTGCCACGGCATTCAGGCAAGGTTTAAAGGCTCATGCCCTTTTGATAAAGAATGGTTTGGTGGATAGTTCGATTCTGAGGACTAGTTTGATTGATATGTACTTCAAATGTGGTAAAATTAAACTTGCACGCCTTATGTTTGAAGAAATTGTTGAGAGAGATGTTGTGGTGTGGGGGGCTATGATTGCAGGGTTTGGGCATAATAGGTTGCAGAGAGAAGCATTGGAGTATCTGAGGTGGATGAGGAGAGAAGGGATATGTCCAAATTCTGTTATAATGACTACAATACTTCCAGTGATAGGGGAAGTGGGTGCCTGGAAATTGGGGAGGGAGGTTCATGCTTATGTGGTCAAGACAAAGAGTTATTCAAAGCAGGTGTTTATTCAGTCTGCATTGATTGATATGTATTGCAAGTGTGGGGATATGGCTTCAGGGAGACAAGTGTTTTATGCCTCTACAGAGAGGAATGCTGTTTCCTGGACTGCTTTGATGTCAGGTTATGTCTCAAATGGGAGGCTTGACCAGGCACTGAGATCGATAGCTTGGATGCAGCAAGAAGGGTTCAGGCCTGATGTTGTCACGGTTGCCACTGTTCTCCCGGTTTGTGCAGAGTTAAGGGCTTTGAGGCAGGGGAAGGAGATTCACAGTTATGCTGTGAAGAATGGGTTTCTGCCCAATGTATCTATAGCTACTTCTCTGATGGTTATGTACTCAAAGTGTGGAAACTTGGATTACTCTTTTAAGCTCTTTGATGGAATGGACGCAAGGAATGTGATCTCATGGACAGCCATGATTGATTCATATGTGGAAAATGGGTGTCTACATGAGGCAGTTGGTGTGTTTAGGTCTATGCAGTTGTCAAAGCACAGGCCAGACTCTGTTGCAATGGCGAGGATTTTGAGCATTTGTGGTGAACTTCGAGTTTTGAAGCTTGGGAAGGAGATTCATGGACAGATCTTGAAGAAAGATTTTGAATCGATACCTTTTGTTTCTGCAGAAATAATTAAGATGTATGGAAATTTTGGAGCAATCAGTAAAGCAAAGTTGGCATTTAAGGCCATCCCTGCCAAGGGTTCTATGGCATGGACTGCCATTATAGAAGCTTATGGATATAACGATTTGTATCAGGATGCAATTAATCTTTTTCATCAGATGCAATCTGATGGTTTCATTCCAAATCATTACACTTTCAAAGCAGTTCTATCTATTTGTGAACGAGCTGAATTAGCAGATGATGCCTGCCTCATCTTCAATCTAATGTCCCGAAGATATAGAATTAAGGCATCCAATGAACACTACTCTAGTATCATTGAACTTCTCAACCGTGTTGGTCGTACTGAAGACGCCCAAAGATTTATTCAAATGAGATCTGCCTCACCATAACAAAAAGAGGAAACGGAGTATGCTAATTGCATGTTTACTTTCACTAAGTGAGCTCTTGGAACCTCCTTAGGGATCACAGATACTGATTCATCTGCCAGTCCAAAGATATATTTTAACTTTTTTATACACTGTAATTTTGTAGAAATTCTTTAAAATATGGTAGGGTATTCTTGAAAGATCCTGTTTTGAGATTTCATATAATTTGTGCAGGTACTTTATAGTGTTTCAAGTTATTACTTATTAGAATTTGTCTGTATGGGGTTTCCTAGAGTAGCCCTGTACTTGCACATGATTTTTTTCATTTGTATGATAGATTTCCTGGTTCTGCTTATTAGTTCTTCTCTGTTATTTACAGGATGCTATTAAAGCAACTTTAAGCTTCATATTTTAATTCTTTTTCATTATTTTTTTAATCCAGTTTTTATTTTTTATTCATGCGGTGAAGGTTAAACATTATGTTCATTGTTGTAACTTCTAAAATCGTTTCTGCAGATCAGTGTTGTAAGTCAAATTTTGCCTTAAGTTTTTAATTTTTTAAAAGGTGCTACACTGGTTATCTGGTTTGATTGGGTCAACTCAAAGACTGGACTCTTATGTACTTGATGCTTTTGTTTTGGGCAAATATTAAATGAGGTGGACTGATTTCTTATTCTATGAGTTTCTATCAGAACCTGAGGGTGAACAGAGTTGCTATGGCCAGGCAGATGTGGGACTTGAGAGAAAAAGAGGAAGGAAGGGGCTTTTCCCTAGCCAACACTGTTTCTTCACTGTTTTCCATTGCATTCAATCTTTAACTGATGAGTGTTCATCTTTTTCTTTTTCATTGCAATCCTTTATTCTCATGCTATGGCATTTATTATGTTCATCACTTGGACTTGTTTTGCACTTTTTGTTGCTTTTCGGTTGTTCGTAATGGTGATGAGGATTGGTTGAGGGTTGGTTCTGTGGTAGGGCATGTTGTTAGGACCACGGGCTTTCTTTGTTTGAATTGGATTCTTGGCTGTGGGTTTGAAAATGAAGTTGGTTGGTGGATTTGAATGGAAAATTTGATTAAAATGCTGATTTTGTAACTCATCACATGGATATACACCTTTTCAAGCATCTATTCCTCAAGTGATGAATCAACCTCTTTTGGCATATGACTTTATATGGTTCCTTATATTTCATTTCTTCTGCAGTCATCGCTATTGTGTCAACCTGTAAGTGTTTGATCTTAATTATATTTATATGCCTCTAGCATGATAGTTTGTGAATTTATTATGTCAGTTGTTTTGTTTCTTCTCAATGAAATGTCGTTCACATCTCTGTTTATTATGATTCAGTGAAGACCATTGTCAATGCTCTAGACCATATCTTGCTGCAACAAAAGATAGATCATTATTTTCTCCTGTCTGTGTGTTTTGTTATATTTTTATTTGAATCAGAACTTCGGACATATGGTAATCAGCCACAAACTGAAAATATTAAACATGTGATAAATATCTGTTTGTAATATTACTATGCAGTGGAAGATGATTCTGCAACAAGTGCTTGGTTGGTTTGCAAAAGGAAGCATGCAATCTAACCCACAACGCAAGTTTCTCATGCACCGCATTGCTTTTGCAAAATTGTGAGTTCAGCTAATTTAATTTTTACATTAACCTGCTACATCATTCCTTGATTTTGTGAATCTTTCCTCTGGTCAGTTATGAAGTTTGGTAATCTTCTCACAGGTTTATGTGATGTTTATTTATTTATTTATTTTCCTTTGGGATCACAAATCTTTCTTTTCTTGAGAAGTAAATTAGAGAAGGTGTGTGTCAATTCTTTTGAAAACCTGCTCTAGTCCATGACAATCCTTTTGATTTAGAACATTAGAGAGAAAGAATATAGGGGAGAGAAATAGAGGTGGAAGAGAGGGATTCCAAAGGAATTACAAATATTATTAATAAAAAAATTCCAAAGTGTTTAACATCATTGGACCTATATATAGATAGACAATCCTAACTCTTGTAGGAAACTAATTTTAATCATCCTAACTTTAATAAAATTTTATCACTAAATAATAATGACCTTAAAATAATTAATAAATGACAAAATAACCTTAAAATATACAGAATCTCTCACTTATGCCTAACTATGTAATTTAGCATCCTTATTTTCATCATTTCCCCCTGGCTGAAAGGAACTCGACTTTGGTGAGTTTTGTTGCAGATATTGCTCTAAATGATGAAGATCAAGTCCATGGAACTCCCATTAGTAATCCAAGCACTATTAGTATTAGGATGATCTTTCCATTGACTAAGGAAAGAGCATGAGGCACAAGACTGTAGGATTGCCAATGAACATAGTGATTTGCCAAGACATCCACAATCACATCAATTGGCACTAATGAAATAGAAAGAGCATGAGGCACAAGACTGTAGGATTGCCTTGCAAAAATAAAAGATGGCAACATTGGAGGCTCAAATGTGCCTCGGTAAGGAAATAAATCTGCCACATTAAGAATTGGACTTATAGATATAAATCAAGTAAACATGCATTACATCCCAGCCTTTGAAGGATAGAGAATGGGCCAAGTGGGAGGGCATGGAGTTTCTTTATGGAATTTTTATGGTAGCACTCAAGACAAATGCAAATCATAACATAATCACTCTCTTTGAACTCTCTATTCCAATGATGTGCATCAACAAGACGTTTATCATCAACATCACTCAAAGCAATATTTCGTTATATTTCAGTATGTAAGTCATGAATGTGGTCAGCAAAAGGCTGGACTCAATAAAAAGGACAGTAATCAATAAGCAAAGGAACAAGATCAATGGGTTAGTGAGGTGAAAGATAATGAACAACTTCAGAGAGACTTTTGCTTTAGACCAATTAACTGAGTTATTATAATCAAATTCAGCCATGGATAGAACAAGATCCTAATTACCAGGTTTCTCACACACTAGGCACCTAAGCAAGTTACCCAAACTATGATTAACAACTTCTTTTTGACTATCTGTTTAAGGATGAAAATCAAAGGAATACATCAAAGTGGTTCCAAATAATTTCCAAAGCATCTTCCAAATAGACTAACTTAACATCCCTATCAGACACTATGGTACCAGGTAAACCAGTCACAATTTAGTTCAAAAACAATTTTATCATATGGGATCAACATTCTTAGACACAAAAAAATGGGTCATCTCAAAGAATCTATCCACAAGTACCAAAATGGGATCATGACCTCTAGTCGTCTTGGCAACTTAAGGATGAAGTGCATGCTAAGATTACACCAAGGTGTTTGTTTCTTAGCCTTACTTGATTGATAGTTACAACATTGGGAAATGATCCTAGCAACATCCCTTTTTCAACAAAGGCTTATAAAACCTATACTCAACTAGAGCTACTGTTTTATCCCAACCAAAATGTTTGGCTAGACTTCCAACCAAAATGTACAATTTAACTCCCTTGAAAACATAGTCATCCCAAATGAGAAGTTGACATAATTTCTATTAGCACTATCTAAGTGATCCGCAAAAATAGTTCTAAAATTTCAACAAGTGAGATACTAATCCTTAATTCACTCAAACCCTACTATGTTAGTACTCATAAAGTGGAGCATGGTGGTAACACGACTTAGGGCATCGATGACCTTATTTTCCATCCCAGAATGATGTTTGAGAACGCAAGTGTAGTTTGGGAGGAATTCAACCGATGCAACATGTCTTTCACTCAACTTATGTGAGGAACCAAGGGACATAAGGGCTTGATGGTTATAGTAAAGGATAAACTCCTTTGATAATAGATAGAAATGCTGATGATGAAGAGATTGTGCCATCCTTATCATAGGTAAAATATCGTTGTTTTGCTTTATTGAGTTTTTCACTAAAATAGGCTATAAGATGATTATCCTAACTTGAGACACCATCCATACCTACTCTTAAGGCATCACAAGCTAACTCAAAAACCTTTGCTTAATTGCTATGAAAGCTTTATGGGCTTCTGGGTCTAATGAAAGTCTCAATTTTTCATGCATTTAGTAATTGGAGCAATGATGGTACTAAATCCTTAAATAAATCTCCTATAAAAAGAAGTTAAACCATGGAAAGTACAAACTGTAGTCAACTTTGTGGGTTCAGGCTAATCTCTTGCAGTCTTTACCTTGTCAGGGTTGGTGGAGATCCCTTGAGTAGACACAATAAAACCCAAGAGAAGCATACGAGGTTGCATGAAAGAGTACATCTTAAGGTTAGCATATAGTTTTTCCAGGTCTTAGGGTATGGAAGACTTATCTAAATTGATTTCATTGATCTTCCATGGATCATCTATAGATCAAATTATCATTGAAATAGACAGCAAGGAATTTTCCCAAGAATGACCTTAAAACACATGTCATCACTTTGATGAAAGTGCTAGGGGTGTTAAACATCCCAAAAGGCATTATCAACCTTTACAATCCATTCTGAGATTTAAAGATTGTCTTTCAGTTATCTCTAGGTCTAATCTTAATTTGATGGTATCCACTACATGCTATCTCTGAAAACCACTGGGAATCGGCTAGCTCATCTAACATATCTTCCAGCTAAGGAAAAAGAAACCTATACTAAACTGTGATATCATTGATGGCTCTACGATCAACACACATTCTCTAAGAGCCCATCCCTTTTAGGCGTAAGTAAACAAGAATAGTATGAGGATTAAGGTTGTGCCAAATAAACCCTTGTCTAAGAGACCCTCTACTAGTTAGTTGAATTCAAATTTTTCCGTAAAGTTCATCATATAATAAGGAAGATTAGGCAATTGCAATCCTGGAGCTTAGTCTATAACATGTTGAATGCCTCTCAAAGGTGACAATTCATCAAGTAAGTCCTCCAGTACGACGTCCTTAAATTCATCTAGCAAAGGAGTAACTTCGGAAGGGTAATCTAAACTAAACTCATATGAAGTGTGAAGACCTTCCTTAGCTACCAGGGCATATACTGAACTAGTGTCAAGCCTTGCATCCTCAAATGGCCTAAGAAATAAAATTTGAATTCTTTGCTTAGGTTGATCCCTATGAGTGGACTTATCAAACTTGCACTAGTTAAATGTTGGTTTAGCAGGTATTAAGACAATTGCCCTACCTCCATTGCTAGATTCATAGGTATTATTTCGCCCAAAATTCTTCGATTATGATTGTGTAACCAAGGACATCCTAACAAGATATGTGTGACAACCATGGGTAACACATCACAATAAATGTCTTCCAAATAAGTTCCTAACTTAAGTAGAACTAGACACCTCTCCTTGACAAGTAGAGAAATTTTATCTACCCAAGCTACCTTGAATGGACAAGGGTGAGACCCTAGCTTCAGGTCAAACCTAGCAATGGTGGAGTCAGACCACCATATTTATGGTGCCACCCCCATCAATGACCAACTTACAAGCCTTGTCCTTATAAGGAATATATGGAAAATACTTGAACCCTTCCACACATAACAATTAGTTGGGATGGAGAAGATATACTGCATCACAGATAAAACTTTTCATCCTCATAAACCTCAAAATGTTCCTCCTCACAATTAAGTTGGAAATACTCATGGGCCTCCTATTTTAGGGCAACATCCTCATGTTCTAATATGTTGTGGGCATTTAAAGTCTGTGTCCCTTTGCATGACAATGATGACACTCAATTTGGGATGCAGGTGAAGGAAAACTAGATGAATTGTTTGAATTACACTTATTCATGTTAGCCCTAAAAGTTGGAGCAATATTAGGGTTTTGTCCTTGTTTGATGAAAGAAGGAAAACTTGTGACCCATCAGCATTCTTCGGGAATGTACTAAGGCAAAATTGATGAGAGTGAATAGGTTGGAAAGAAGCACACCTCATAGAACAAAGGTACTTTTCGGTTTCTAAGGCCTCATGATAAGCTTCCCTAAAAGGACTCAAGAGAATGTAAACTAACCTCACATTTAATTTCAGCTTTCAAGCCATTTATAAACCTAGCAACATGACCCAATAATCCTCATGAATGTCACAATGTAGCACTTGTTCCTCAAATTGGGCCATATACTCAATAATAGAGGAAGTAGTTTGCCTAAGGTTCAATAGTTGATCTAACAAGTGATTTCTATGATAGGCTGATAAGTATTTCTCTGTTAATCTTGACTCCATCTATTCCCAAATAGGGTGGTGGCCTAAATGGTTGATGTCACATAACACTTTGTAGACCCTACCAATTTTATCTTAGCAAAATGAATATGTTGATTGTCAGTCACGCCATTCCACTTGAACTAATCTTCAAGATTGGCTAACCAGTTAAAAAACAAATCTAGGTCTAATCCACCATCACATTCTATTGCCTTTGCCTTGACCCTCCTAGTGATATCACCTACCTCATCATGGATTTACTTGGATGGTTGTAATGGTACCATGGAGGTAAAGATCAATGTTGTGCATAATGGTATCTATCCTGAGGTTCACGGTGCCTAAAGGGATTCCTAGGACCATCATTGACAAATTGTGAACTAGATTATCTACTATTTCCATTGATAGCCATTGGGGCACCGAAAGTTTCATCCTTGTAAACATCATCATGTGTGTCTACTGTTCTACCATTGATTGGATCTTTTTTTATGGGTAGTTTTCCTAGGGGTGTATGTTAGAGGATCCCTATGTCTTTAAGGATTCACTAGAGTTTTGTACCAATGTAGATTCATCTATCGCTTCTCCCTCATGATGTTTTCCAAGATCTTTCAACAAATGAGCCAAGTCCATAACAAGTTTGGTTGTAATATCTTTCACCTCTGTCAGATCAGCTTGTATGGTTGTCATAGTGGTGGTAAAGTTTTGTACATCCCTTGAAGGACCAAATGGGATTGTTCTAATTCAATGACCTTCATGTGTGATGAAAGCAAAGGCTGAGAAAAAATGGAAACAAGGACAAATTATGAAAAAAATTAGGTAATGCTGAGATAAAACATGCCTTTTTTAATTAATATCAGATTTCTTCTAGACTTGGTTCACAACAATAGGAATTAAACTGAAATAAAGGACTATGCAATGACTCAAAAGAAAGGCACATAATATAAAATAGATAGGAAATAAGTAAGCGTAAATAAAAGGCTCACTTTTTATTTTTATTTTTTATAAGGTAATTGGCAAAAAGTAATAGGACAATAAAGGCAAGATTCCAGTATATTACTTGTTAAACCAAAGAACCAAACTAAAGGTACATATTTCCAAGTATTAGAAAAATTACCCTCAAGACTTTGTGGTGGAATTGAGCTTTGAAATTGGTGGGAGAACTCCAATGATGCAAAACACATCCAAAAACTGATTCGGCTGTAGTTAGTACCTCTAATGAAGTTGTAGGATGATAGGGAGTATTCCTAAAACATGTCCAAGGTTGACCTTGCTTTGATACCAATTGATGTAGAACAATAGAGAGAAAAAGAATACGGGGGGAGAAAAAAAAAGCAGAAGAGAGATTTTGAACAAATTAGAAATATTATTAATAAAAAAAAGGTCCAACGTATTTAACATCATTGGACCTATATATAAATAGACAATCATAACTAATAGGAAACTAATTTTAATAATCATAACATTAATAAAACTTTATCACTAAATAATAATAACATAAAATAAATAATAAATAATATAATTACCTTAAAATGAACAATAAATAACAAAATGTATTGCATCCTATATTTTGGGCCTAACATAAAATATGTAATTTAGCATCTTTATCTCCATCACCTTCACTTAAATGTCTCATAGAGACCCTGTAATTATTTATTTTAGACACTACACATGTATTTGAAAAATTCTTTCAAGTCATATGCTGTTCAACTTCCAGATGTACCGCATATGTGTAATGCTGGTAGCATATGTTGGCTTCTTGGAATTAAAGCATGATCTTCATAAAAACCAGAATTTATTTTTTCCCCTCATGCTACCTAATCTTATTGGCCGGAAGCAAAAATGGTATTTTATGATTCAGTGAATTAAGGTTGCTCAATTAGGTATGTGGGATCAGGCACCACTTCGAACCTTCATTCAATTTTCATTTTGAACTTGCTAAACATCTTTAGGTTTGTTGCTTGGCATTAAGTTTTCTGCATTGTAGTTTGGTAAAAATTGGGCCTGGGGTGATTGCATTGCCTATTTTTGGTCCAAGGAGGGATTTTCTTCAAATTGTCCAAAGTGGTTCCTTTCCAAATTGTTGTGATGTGCAGGCAAGCTAGAGAAAAATATCAGCCTACAATTCTGGAGTTCAGATAATACTCTCCAAAATAGAATATACGCCAACATGTATATATAGGTCTAGAGTAGGGATTGTAAGAAAAAGGGAAACCTCTCTTATAGCTGTTGGACCAAATTGGAAAACTTTCATTTTGACTACTGGTTCTTAGGATTTCCTCTATCTGTTCAAGAAACCATAGAACCAGATTAGCAAGAAAGGTTGTTTTCATTACTCAGAGAAGGAACAGTCATGTACGATTAAGACGACTATGCAAATGCTAATGAGAATTGATGAGTAGTGAACTTGGGAATGCTACTGAAAAACACTACTCTAATTTACTAGACCCTGCACCAATTCTTATATTCTGTACGCTATTCTGCCCAAAATTTTAGGAGAATTGACAGAAAGTAACCCATGGGAATTGATGAGTAGTAAACTTGGGAATGCTACTGACTACTCCAATTTACTAGACCCTGTACCAATTCTTATATTCTGTATGCTATTCTGCCCAAAATTTTAGGAGAATTGACAGAAAGTAACTCAGCACCTGCAAAGAAAAGCCATTCATGAATCAACACATTGCCATCCGAGAGACAGGCGAGGCCACACAAACTTCAGGTGTCATAATCCAGTCTAATGTCAATACTGAAGTCCTAGGCCCCTGCTCATGACCTACTTGGTTTTATTCCACAGGGCAGAGAGACATCAACCTTTCTAACTACTGAAATTGGCATCCTTCAACCTTGAACAGGGAACACTCATCAAATAGATTCAAGATCCCCTAAGCAAAAAAACTGACACTATGGGGACCGTCTGGACTGTTCCCCTACCCTAGCTGTAGAGCTATAAGGTGATTAATCTTGGTTAGGCAATGCATATAATAAAACCCCATCTCTGATAAGTAAAGGTATGCTTACTCAAAACCCCTAGCTGCACTTCTAAAGTCTAATTCTAACCCAGCTATCAGAGTTTCCACACCAATACTCCATTGGTGTGTCTTTCTAAGTGACTAGCGGGCGGGTTTGGGTGATCCAGTCCAGTCTAGCTTCCCATCCTCTTCATAGTCGGGCTACAGATAACCCAATCCAACAACCAACATCCCAACATACACGGTCCACAAAATCCTTAGTTTATGCAGGTGAGCCCTTGCAAACTAATCACTTGCCACTGAACTGAGGTCAAAAGTATTATAATGTTGT
This sequence comes from Vitis riparia, assembly GCF_004353265.1. Taxonomy (NCBI): domain Eukaryota; kingdom Viridiplantae; phylum Streptophyta; class Magnoliopsida; order Vitales; family Vitaceae; genus Vitis; species Vitis riparia. Next base: position 34,870,121 of record NC_048448.1, read on the forward strand.
TTATGAATTAATTGTGTATTAAGTTATTTTTAGTCAACAACAACCTCTATTAACCTCATTATTTTGTCTTGTGTGTGCTGCAGCTGTTTTCCTCATTTCTATGCTCTAGTTGATTTAATCATTCTAACCCCAACCATCCTTGAATACAATAACTTTACATTGTGACCCTTTCTTTCCATTGAAGTTGGATGCATGTCTTCTTCAAGTCCTAAACCTAAGATTCTAACTCTTATCTTATTGGTGTCAAAAGCATGGGAATTTGTTGGCTTCACCAACTATTATCTTCATTATTACTATTATTATTATGATTATTTTTTGGAGTAAAGGTGTCGGCGAATTACTAGTTCTTGTAGTTCATTGAGTGAACCACTAAAAAAAATGAGATTTTTTGGGTACTTGACTTCTTTATCATATGATTATGAATACTAAATTGCAGTTCAAGTCCTATTGCCTTTCTTTGTAGGGCGGTAGTGCATGAATCTATTAGGAATTAGCTGTAACCAACCATATCAAAACGTGCATGTTACTTGGAATTTACTATTCATATTGCAACTTCTACCACAACTCTTTCTTAATAAGAAGTGATCAAGACTAGAAAAGATGATGAATTGACCATCAATAGATAATAAAATTTACGGTCCGGCATGGTACCGATTCAGTACCTATCAGAAAGTACAACGCATTAGATCATACCATGCATACATTTTAGTGTCATTGTTTTGTTCCAAGTCTGGTCCCATTCTTTTATACTTCGATCCCATTATTTGTACCCTCATCCGGTGGCTTAGATTCTATTACACATTTGCAATGACAGAGATGAAAGGTTTGGTAGGTAGGATCTTCATCTTGGTATCTCAAACTTCTAAAAATTATGGTGGTTCAAAGAAGTAATCAAAATCCTATTTGAATCTTGAAAAGTAACAGAGAAAAGTTTTAGCCTGTCGGTAGGATCTCTGGAGTTCCAATAAACCATTCTAACAAAGATTTTGCCTTCCAATTTATCCAAGAGATTCAGGACAACACAAGGTAACTAGGCTAAAAACCCCATTTGATGTGATTGTAGTAGACAACTAAAGGGGAGACAAGATGGGATTAGATTCTCATTTTTCCTACCACAGAAAGGTTTTGATTAACGCGGAAACCGTATAGATGATGAAGGTGTACTGAGGAACAGTGAGTATGAGGGGAAAGGGGTGATGGTAGTTGTGAAGATGGGAGTAAATATTTATTCAAATGGTAGCGAAGTTGAAGGTGAGCATGATACAGCTGTAAGAAAGAAAGAATAGGAATGATAAGTGTGGCGTTGAATGGACTGCAAATTGACTAGAATTTTGAAATTTGGAATGTTGTGGATGTTGCTCGCGAGTCACAAGCACCCACATCAGCCCAATTGTATTTCCACATGTGGGGGTGTGTTCTTCATTTTCTACACATTTATGGCTGACCCACTTGTGGTATTGTCCTTCTTGCGTGGATGGATGGTTTGCGTGGATGCTTTAATTTGATAGTTGTATTTTTTTTAAGTATAAAAAAGTATCATCAATCAGATAACCCTCGATTCGATTTTCTACGTAGTTTTGAGGCTTTGGGTTTTTTGGGTGCTTTAATTTGATAGGTGTATTTTTTTTAGTATCGAAAATGTATCATCAACCAATTGGTATCAAATTCTATTCTTTCTACATTGATTCCATTTTCTACACATCTATGGCTGACCCATCAGTGTTGTCTTTTCCAAGCTCATGATTTTGGGGCTTTGGGATTTTTGGATGCTTTAATTTGAGAGGGGATAGCCGTAAAGTCTTTACCATTGTTGGGGCCTATTTGGATTTTTGAGAAGACAAACTATTTTTTGAGTTTCAATGTTAATTTTATTAAAAAGTTATAATTTATATATATATAAAAGAAGAGCTTAATATGAGAGTTTTGAAGTTCATTCCTTATATTAGTTTTATTTTAACTTATAGGATGTTTTTTGGTCTTAGAAAGTACTAAAAAAGATGTTAAAAACAAAAAAAAAAAAAATCTCTTACTTGATTGTAATATGAAAAATATCAAAAAATAAAATATAATTAAAATTAATTAAAATTTGATATATTTTTAAATTATTTAACTTTCATATTAAAAAGTTAATATAGGTAAAATAAGTTTATAGTAACATATAAAAATGATTTATTGAATTTAAATTTGTTTTTTTTAGTTTTTTTCATTTATTTTTCCTTTAAATTTATTGAAAGTAAAACATTAAAAATAAAAAATATTTGAGAATATAGAAAATATGTCAATAAGGTTGAAGTTCTTAAAGAGATTTTTATTCTAAAATAATATTAGAGAATTAATGTTTTTTAAAAGTAATTCTAAAATATTATTTTTTTAAAGTTGTTTTTTGAAAATGTTTTTAAACATGTCTTATTCATCTATATTATAATGAATATGCTTTTTAAGGGCTTTATGAGGAAGAAATTCAATTATAAAAATGGTTTATTTTTAGGAGCAAGATTATATCATATTATATTCTTGTTCACTAACACCACAAATTTTGGTGGTTGGCTCCTCCTACTATATTTTTTTCTTAAGAAAAAAAAAAAGAAGAAGAAGAGGGAAATCCCCAAAAAGCAGATTACTCATAGCATGTCTCCTAAAAGTCCAAAAGGGTCCAATCCCACCTACCCAAACCTTAAAAAAAAATAAACAATAAAAAGTCTTAAATTTTTTACGTGGATAATCCTGCCTAGACGGCAACTAAATTTTGAAGTCACATCAACCCAAAAGGTTTTCAAAAATCTAGGATTTTACCTTCCCTAAACCCATACTTAGTGTGCTAAATCTCCCCTCCAATGAGAAGATTCTCCTTTGGAAAGTTTGTACTTACTTTTTTATTCTTTTACTTAATTTCCAAGTCAAGCTTTTTCGACTTTAATTTGGCCAACAGCTTGGAGGGCAAAACTGGAATTTTATCTTCACGAAAAGCTTGTCCATCTCAATTGAAGTTTTTATCGATAAATCTTTTGTAGTATAGGGTTAATTTCATTCACCTCCCCCGATGTTTCAATTAAATACATCTGATTTTCATAAATTTGAAATTCCATCAAATACATTCATTATCATTTTCACCAACCTCCTCTCTCAGTCAAAATAGGAGAGATGCATGATAAAATTTCAAACTTACGAGGTGAAATATATTGAACCAAAAAACTCAGAGAAGGTGAATGGAATTAATCCTTATAATATATCATCAAACTTTTAGGAGTTTAGTATAATAGTCAATACTTTATATTGGATTCAAAACATTGGTCCATCTTAATCATCTCACTCTACACTCAATATGAGATTTATGGTAAAGTTTAATTTTCTTAGTTCATTTCTTTTGCAGACATTTTTGAGGAAATATTTGTTACATGTCCCTAAATGAGGTTATTGAAACCCTTTATATGATTTGATGTCATACTTATTTTAAGATTTTAACTCATTTAAAGATGTGTATTGAGACCTATCCATTGAGGTTTATATCTATATCTCGAGATCATTTCTCAAATTATGATTTCTTATACCAAGAAGTGACATCATCACATGCTTGTCATTACCATGTATGACAACTTTTGAAAATAAGAACTACATATTACACCGTCATTTTTATGATTAATCACACTCCGTCATATTGGAGGACAACAAAAATTGAAATGAAACAAAGAGAATAGTAAGGCCACTTCTCCAAAAACTCTTTGACTAGAAACAAGGATGGGTTATGGGTGTGGGTCACCTTGAAATCAAACAAAAAGCCCTCAAACTTGATGGCTTAAGAGTATTAATTTCTTCATTATTCAATTCATTTATCCCTGCACACCACTGCATACTGATGTGAGCATAATCCATTTACTACTCCCACCCCCCATGGATCAGTAGGTCCATTTCTGTTGCCACCTTGCTCTAAACCGCGTCCCTAACAGTAACCCTAATCTCATTTCCCCCCTCTCTTTCATATCCGGAAACCTTAAAAATGATTTTGGAAGTTCAAGCACTTGTTCTTCTTTGATTGGTCGTCACTAAATCTTTGCTCATGTGTGCATTTGAAGCTGCCAGGAAGGACACTTCTCAACTCACGATCTCTCTATATATATAGTATGCTTTTGTACGCTAGCTTTACGGGCAATGGAGGACGATCAAGGTCACAGCCATGGAGGTGCGGTTGCTTCTTCTTCAGGTTACAGGGGTGTCCGGAAGAGGAGATGGGGCAAATGGGTATCTGAAATACGCGAACCGGGCACCAAAACCCGGATTTGGCTAGGCAGCTTTGAGACCCCGGAGATGGCAGCCATGGCCTATGATGTAGCCGCATTGCACTTTAGGGGCCATGGGGCTAAGCTCAATTTTCCTGAGCTGGCACCCAATCTTCCTCGGCCCGCGAGCTCCGCTGCCGAGCACATCCGGCTGGCGGCGCAGGAGGCCGCTCTGCGGTTGACCCGGGCGCCCGAGTCAGCCGGCCAGTCAGGATCAGGTTCTGGGTCGGGACCAGTCCGGGTCGGTCTGTCGCCGAGTCAGATTCAGGCGATCAATGACTCGACGTTGGACTCGCCGAGGAACTGGACCGAGTTGGCTCAGACCGTATTCTTAGACGAGTCAATGATCATGTCTTGTGAGTTGGAGATAAGTGAGTGGGATGAGGAGGAGGTTAAAGTCAATGAGTCACTCTGGGATTAAAGCTTAGGTAACATGAAAACCATACACTAAAATAATTAACAAAAAAATTAGTGTCATTACCTTTTTAACATATGATATTAATTGGGATTTTTTAGGGTTGGGAGTATATGTATAAGTTTGTACAAGTTCATTCCATTTGACATGAAATGAGTTGGTTTTTGATGGCTCATTTGTGAGGGTTTTGGTGGGTGAAAATGTGGGGGTTTAGGGGCCACAATTTCCATGTATAAGTAGTGAGTATATTGAGATGAAGTTTGTGTGGTGTAAGTTCTTTGATAGTTGTTATATTTTATGTAATAGAATCATTGGAGTAATCATCATTCAAATGAGGTTTGTTTTCATTAATTGTTTTTGTCTATTTGTTGATTAGTGTTATAATTTGATTTGGGTGGACTACTCTTTTTTATTTAAGTGTTTTGTCTTTTTGGGGCTATGGTTCTAGAGCCCATTATAATTCAATATACAATTCTACTACCACAATTCAATACATCTATGTACATATGAGAGAGAGAGAGAGAGGAGTGGAGAGGGAGAGAGAGAGAGGGAATTAGAAAGAGAAAGAGGGGAAAGAGAGAGAGAGGGAGAGAAAGAGGGGGAGAATGAGAGAGAGAAAGAGAGGGAGAATGAGAAGAAGAAAGGAGAGAGAGAGAGAGAGAGAAGGAGAAAAAGAGAGAGAGAGAGAAGGAGAAAGAGAGAGAGAGAGAGAGAGAGAGAGAGAGAGAGAGAGAGAGAGGGGAGTGGACCCATGATGATGCACCCATGGTCAACCAAAATGCTGTGTAGAAATGGAATATTTGCTTCAACCCACAATTGAATATCATATTATATAAGATTTGGGAAATCCTATGGTAGGGCTCTTTGCAACCATACCCACATTTTAATCTCAGTTCTTAAAATTTATAAATTTAGACCATTAAATAAAAATACAAAGGAATGGAATGTTAATACAAGTAAATGAAATTAAATTAGAAATGAAATTTTGGTACGAGTAAATGACATCAAATTACAAGGAAATGAAATTTATCTCTAATAAAGTAATATCATTATCAAAGTTAAAAAAAAAAAAAAAAAAAATCAATACTATGTCATAGTATGACCACCTTTAATTAGTTGCCATTTTAACAAGATGTTGAAACAAAATAAAAGGAATTTCACATGCTTGGGTAGATTTATTAGAATAATTTCTAATTTATTAAATTAATAATGTAAAAAAAAAAAGAAATTTTTATGTCATAAAGTTCTTTTAATTATTAAAAATGGGGAAAAATTAGGCTCTAAAAAGAAAAAGTAGTACCTAGCCTTTGGAAGTCATAACCGAAAGTAGAAAAGGTAATAAGTTAAAGAAAGAAAGAAGAAAGTGAGAGAAAGTAGAAGAGATTGGTTGAATTCAAATTTACTTTCATTTTTTTATTTGTTTATTTATTTTGTTAAGTTAAAATGAATCTTAAAAGATATAACTATATCTTGACCTTGGTGATAAAGATATATTATGAAAGAGATCGGTTTTGCCAATTTAAAGTTCAAATATTTAATTTTTTTTTTTTTTTATGAAGTAGATTGTTTAATAATTTTGAATATATTAAATATAACAAACGTATCAACAACTTCTTAATGGGTCAGGTCCTGCATAGGTTTATCATCATTGAGCCCTACTCTCCTACCTAAATAGTGGGTTGACTCAAAGGAAATCCTTTAAAAGTATTTGAAGACTCATATCCAAGCATGTGCATGAGACCATTACCCTTAATCTAGCCAATTGTCAAGAAGGTTTATGTAGAAATGAAGTCACTACACAAGGGCATTTATCCTTGACAACCTAAATGAGTATGACTTGAAAACTATTAGTGACTTGAGCATGTAGATACTGCTAACCATTGCCTAGGGCAAACTTGGACATCCGATGGCAACCCAAATATAGAGGCTTAAGCACCACCTAAAAAGTTACAATGGTCTAACCAATGACGATCATGATCAATACTCGTATCACTAATAAGGTAACCATGGGTTGAACCAAGGTTAGATAACAATAGTAAGAGTATATTACATAAAGATGCTCAATCCTTAGTATGGGGCAAGCTTGTTCAACCCTACCAATTGACTTTTCTAAACCCATTTCACTCTATTCCTTTGGTGAAGAAGTTGGATCATGAGCCTAAAGTCAATTGTTTTCAACTATCCTTTTTCCCTGTAATGTCTTAAATAGCTTGATCATCAGAGTGGTATATTGTGCACAAAAGTTAACTTCAAAGAATAATTAAGGTTGATAATCAAGGGTTCGCTCAATCATTGATCGGTTGAGTAAGGAGTTGTTAAGCTCGCCTATCAATCAACATACTTTGTCAATTATGTAATAACACTTACAAAGTATTTAGTATTAACAGTCTTATTATATTTTGATCAAGCTCTGATAAGTTTTGAGGTTTTTTTTTCTTCTTTTTTTTTGCTTTTTTTTTAAAAAGTTAAATCTTATTTTTAGATGTTTTATTTTAATACAAAAAGTAAAACATAAGTTTTATTTGAATTTTAAAACATAAAATTTTATATGCATATTGGACTTAATATAAAAAAGAAAAATTATTCATGCAAAAGCTATAAATTTTTATTTTATTTTTTTATTTTTATTTAATTTTGCAATTTTTATCTTTACCATTGAAAACAAAAAGCATACAAATACTATGAAAGGCTCAATACAATTATTGAGATATTGATCATGGTTTATCTAAAAGAAGGATATCAAAAGAAGAAAGGGAAAAGAAAATTAATTTCAAATAATTAAATTAGAGAAATAAACACAAGGGGAACAAGTTCACCACAACAACTTGGACCTCCAATTGGGCTAATGCCGGCCCAAGTGACCCAAAATCATTCTAGTTTTGGGCTTAAAATTTAGAAGCCCAAACTGAATATCCACTCTCTCTTTCTCCTTCACCTACCCAAAATGCAGTGAAAGTGAAAATAATTGAACAATGAAAATATCAAACATGTTTATGTGATTTCTAGCTATTCATGTGCTTATATTTTTCTAGGACCAAAAAAAAAGAAGGTATTTTTAGGTTATGTTTGGCTTTGGAAAAATTTAAGAGAAAATATAAAGGAAAGAAAACATAGAGTAAAAGTATAAGAAGAAAAACAAGGGAAATAAAAAATAGATTTAAAATCAATAAATTATTTTTATATATTACGCCTAACTCATTTATCTTATTTTAATTATTTTATATGAATATCAAATCATTTGAAAATATATAAGTTTCTAATTAATTTTAATTATATTTGATTTTTTTTTACATAATAAAACTTCTTGGTGTTGGATTTGGGTGTCCAAATGGACTAACCTGACCCTATCCAACAAAATGAGGAATGGAGGAATAGTATCTAGGAGTTAAAACTACTTATCACTACATAATCATAAAAGAAGGAAAAAAAAAAAAGATTTCTCCCTCACTTACACTCTCTTTCTATGAAAAGTACGAAAGAACACACTTTTGCAAGAAAGTTTTTTTTCTTAAATTTCTTTTATTTTTCTATGTGAAAGAAGATTAAGACCTTTATGCTATACAAACAAACCGGTTTTCATTTTTTTTGTAGTTTCATTCATAACTTGAGATAGATAATTGATCACTGAAATAGCCAATCTAGATTTGGGGCATTTTAAAAAGTAATTTGAAACTTTATTTTCTTCATTATGAGAAAATTATTTTATTTAATATTTTTTCAAAACCAAACATAGTGTTAATACTTTCTTAAAATGATAAATAGAGAAAATAGTTCTTATATTTACTTCCAAAAAATCTTGGACCGCCTCGAAAAGGATATAAATATGCGTACTAAACCCTTTTTTTCCACTCTTTTAACTGTTTGATAATAAGTCTTAAGCTCGAGTTTTTGACTAAATAGATCGATGACTCATTATATTTTTTTATTGATTATTTTCTCATTATGATATCATACTTGAATTAATAAGTCAAGTTGCATGAAAAATGCCATGTGAGTAGAGGGTGTTGAGTCACTAACTTATGATAGATATGATTATTGTTAAACTAGATGTATTTGTTTACCTAACCTCTTAACTTAGTGTCAAGTCTAATTTAAAATTTGTATTTAATTTCTCAATAACGTGCTCTAATAACATTGTGAAAAAAGAAAAAAAAAATGACAATGGAACGATAGCTACTTCTAAAATAACACGTGGCACCAATATTTTGGAGTAATGAGTTGAAAAATTAAACTCTTATTCAAAACATTGACCTTCCAATATTGAAATAGATATGACTAATTATATAATTAATTATTGAATTAACAAATCAAAATTGGGTTGATGTAAATGATCATAGACTAAAATTAATTGGACCAACTCAAAAGGGTTTACTTTTCAAATCTTTTATGCTATGTTAGTTTTCCGAGATTATTAAAGTTATATTTGGTTATCGAAAATTTTGAGGGAAAGAAAATATAGAGAAAAACTAAAAGAAAATAAAAATATATTTAAAATTAATAAATTATTCTCGTATGTTCTTTCGAACTCATTTTGTTTAAGATCAAATAATGGGAAATACATATGAGTTTTTAACTAATTTTAATTATATGTTTTGTGGTAAAAAAAATATGAAATAATTTTTATTAATATTTTTTCTCTTTATAATTAAAAAAAATATAAGAAAATCGGTTTTCTCATTTTGGATTTACTATGAAAATTAGGAAAGAAAAACAAACATAATTAAGATTAATTAAAAATTAAAAATTTTTAATATATTATAAATAAAATAAAATAAATGAGTCTGAATTGATTTATGAGAAATTAAAAGCTCTATTTTAAGCTTGATGAGAGCTTTTATATTTCTTCAAAAACCTTGTGACTTATAAAACCAAACTTATGAAAGTCAGAAAAATAATAATAAATTCCTTCATGTTCAATACAGCTTTTACGATAACGATATTATTATTTTCTTCAAACTTAGACTCAATTAATCCTAGGTTGGCCGACCTATTAGAGCTTACAGCTTAATTACCTCATCACCTAGTCACCAAATTTTTCTTTCCCAAAGTGCATGGCAGCCATTTTGAAAATGACAACCCAACAAATAGAACCCCGATCCCAAAGCAGTTATATTCCATTCATTTCTCTTCAAACACTCCACGTCACATCGATATCAATACGATATCCATATCAAATCAATTATCATGCATGCATAATCTATCGATCCCACATCGACAAGCCTCGAGATTTCGTATTTGTTGGGTGCGAGGTCACCCTCGCAGCAACGCGGAAACCGTACGCAACTAAATTATAGGACGGTGCCCACACCCACGTAACTAGCCGTACTCAAAAGTACATTATTATGGGACGGTGCCCACAACTCACGAACCAGCTAGCCAGAGAGGGAGACAGAGAGAGAGAGAGAGAGAACTGAGAAGGTTCCTTTGGACTTTCATAGTATGGAAGACAGAGAGTCTAGGGATGGTAGAAGGAGAGTTGAAGCTTAGCAGGATCCAGTTGTTTTTGAGATGGTGGGCTTGACCAGGATGCTTCTGCCTCAGCCTTTGATTATCAGCTGGTCAAGGCTAAAAGTTTGTTGAATGGATGATGAAAAGGTAATGTTTCGCTTTGTTTTCTTTTTTCACATGTGATGGTTGTATTTTTTTTATTATTTTTTTTAAAAAAAGTCATAATATTTGGATAATTTTATTTGCTTATTTTGTCTAGTTTTGACCATTTTTACACAAGTTACTAAAAGAAAAAAAAAATGACTGATTTTTCTTTTGTGGGGATTAATCTAAATGGCTTGTTATAAACTTGATTATTGTAAATGGGAGTATTTGTATTATTACCATCCTTGTTGTGGTTTTTGCTTGAAAAAATTAAAAATTAATTTGAAATATATAGGGAGATGTTATGTTTGGTTCTTAAAAAGTTTGAAGGAAAATGCGAAGGAAATAAAATATAAAAATAAATAAATAATTAAATAAATTTAATAAATTATTTTTATATATTACTTCAAATTTATTTTATTTATTTAATTTTTCTATATAAAAATTAAATAATTTTAAAATATACAATTTTTTTATTAATTTTAATTATTTTTTTATTTTCTTTCGTATTTTTTATAGTATAACTAAATATGAAAAAAAAAATTCTTTTTTTTAGTACTTTCTAGGAACAAAATGTATTCTCTCATTGTGTAAAAACTTGAGTAAGAAAAGGAAAAGCATGAGAATAGAAGTTGGCAAATGCGGCTAACATCGAGTCTTAAAATTTGCCCATCGATAAAGAAAACAAAAAAGAAAAAGCAAAAAAACAAATAAAAAAGTTATGAGCAAAAATAATTTATTTAAAAAATAAAATTCCACAAAGTAAATTTCTTCCAAAAAAAATTCTCAAATTAGTATGTATCATTTATGTGAGTATTTATGTCATAAAACCATAGTTAATAACTATTTTAAATTTAAGCTTAAAACCTCAATGAATTTATTTTAAATGTATTATTTTTGCTTAAAACTTGAAAAATAATAGTTTGAGAAAGGATACATTAATTATGGAAAATATTGTTTATCTAAATTAATAAGTATACAAAAAAGACTATAAATTAATAATTAAGTGTTATGTTTTTAAAAAAAATTTCCTTAATTAACTTGAGTTTCAATTTGCTTTTTTTACATAAGAGATCTTAAATTACGATTTCTTACATTTAAAATTTATTAAATTTAGGAATGATAATAGAATAGGGAGTAGAAAATTAAAAAAAAAATGATATTTTTAATGTGATTCCACGATCAATGTGATTTTTACATATAGAGAGTACACCAACATTGAGCAATCCACTAATCAAAAGAAAAGTGGAGTACAATGATGAAGCTCTAAAAAACACTCTTCTCAATTGCGATCGTACTCTAAAAAAAATCTTAAAAACATAACAAGGTTAAATACATAATGTTGGCAAAATCGTCATTCATCATAAAAGAAAAATTCTCCAAGGGGCGTTGCCCCTTTCAACCCCGCTAACTCATAGAGTAGCTTGATGCTCGTGAGCTTAGTAAAAGGTTGACATTCGACATCTCAAGCGAAATATAACAAAACTAATTTAGGTTTTACAATCCAACAATGAGTATTATTTTAGAATTAAAAAGCTTTAAATTAGGTAGGGTGAAACCAATGTGGGAAATCACCTTTACAATCCAATTTGAATTAATAAGGACTTTTATTAGGGTGTATTTAAATAATTGGGATGAGATTTAGATGAGATGATCTTGATCGATGACATATTTTCAAAAAGAAATATTCAATTATAGGACAATTAACTCTTTTTTTATCCACCCTAGTAGAAAGTGATTGCCAAAAATGAAAAGAAAAGCAAAAGGTGATTTTTATTTATTTTTCCATAATTTGAAGAGGACGTCATTGGGGCCATTTTAAAAAGCTTGGGAGTAGACGTTGAAATAGTAATATCAAAAAATGGTAACAAACAAAATAATTGATGGTACCTTGTAGAACAATCATTCATTCCGACCATACTCCGTATGCATATATATATACATTTCCTTTTTCAATATGTATATAAAAATGCAAATTTATCCCTCATAAATAAATTAAACATAAAATAAATTATGAAAATTCTAAGTAATTTATTTGTAAGTATTAACCAAAACCATGTAGATATATGAGTAGAAAATAAAAAATAAAAATAAAATAAAATAACAAAATATTTTAATACGATTCAGTAATCAATGTGATCTTTACGTTTATGGAGTACATCAACATTCAACACTCTTTTAATAAAAAAAGAAATAAAATTATCGATTACGTTCTAAAAAAAAAAACCTTTAAAACATAATAAAGTTAAATATATAAAATGAGCAAAATCATCATTCATCACATAAAAATAAAATAAAATAAATTATTCAAGGGGCATTGCCCCACTTCAACCACTGTGAGTTGATCGGGTTGCTCAATCCTAGTAAATTTAGTGGGGAGTTCAACCTCCGACATCCTAAACAAAGCATAACAAAATTGATTTAACTTTCATAATCCAATAATAAATAATATTTTTTTAATATAATTTAGAACTAAAAAAATTAATCAAAAGGTTTTAAATCAGGTAGGGTGAAAACAAGGAAATCACTTTTTATACAAATTGATATGATTCAAACGAGACGAGCTACCTCGATGGCATCTTTTTGGGAAAAAAATTCAAAAATAATAAAAAAAATTATATTTTAAAAGAATATATAGGACAACACAATGCCCTAGTAAATGGTAATTGCGAAAATGAAAAGACAAGAAAAAGAGTAAAATTTTATTTATTTATTTATTTTTGGTAATTTGAAGAGGACATCTTTGGGACCATTTGAAAAAGCTTGGGAGTAGTAGTTGAAATAGTAATATTGGAAATAGTAACAAACAAGATGATTAATGGTACCTTGTAGAACAATCATCCATTCCAACTATACTCTATCTTATGTGTATAATGTGATGAATCACAACCTCTCATATGAATCATTCCAACTATATATACAATTTTTTATTTTTTTTTTGGATTTTATCATCGCTAACAAAGTAGTTGGAAATTTAATTGAATACTAATTATAATTATTATTTTGTTGGGAAAATATTAATTGCTTGATAGATTTGATGTGATTGAACAAATTTAAAGAAACAAATTCAAATTCAACTTCTACACTCAACTCATAAATTCATATGAGACTTTAATATCACTTATTTGATTATTTCACTCAAAATAGAATAAATTAATTTAGTATTATTTATTGTTCTTTATTCTTATTTCCAATTATAGCAAAGGTGACATGGCAGTCCAGAATATGAATTTATGATCAACATGCTTTCCAAATGGTTAAAAATAATAATAATAATAATAATAATATTAAAAATAATAAAATTTTAAAAAATGAAAATGAAAAAACACTAACACGTGTAAAATTTAATTAGCATGTGTCCTTTATATACAATGGTGAAAACCAAGTAGCACAGTTCCCAATCTTTGATGGCTACCGGCTTAGAATCTTTTTTTCAGTCACTGATTTTGATATGTAGAATAACAAAAGGACAACTGTGTTTGTGTCAAATTACTGACACCTGTCAGTACCCCACGTCATAAATAGAAAATAAATGTCATGAAATTGACATCAAACCTATTGTGTAAATGCCATTTGTACAACTAATTTTAAAAATAACTTTTATAAATCAATATTTTTAAATAATTTTACAATTTGAGGTGGTAAAAATTTTTTACTACTTCAAATTTTTTTCTATAAATAATTTTTAAAACTATTATTTTTTTAATATAAGTTTTTCAATACTTCCTTTTAAATATATTTTAAGTTTTTTGGTTTAAAAGTAACATATTTAAATAAAAAAATTGTTAAACATATTTTTGGAATTAAAAACTATTTTTTATTTTCAAAAATAAAAATTATTTTGAAGAATAACTTTCCAAAAAAGGCTTAGGTTAGGAGTCTATTTGTCAATTGTTTTTAAGAACAATTATCTATTCTTTAAAATAAAAAATAAAGAAAATATATTTAACAACAAAAAATTATTTTATAAAAACATAGTGTTTCATATAATATGAGTCTATTTGATAACTATTTTCAAAAACGGTTTTCTGTCCTCTAAAACAAAAATAAGAAAATGCATTTAATAATTAAAAATTATTTTCTGTTTTATGTTCTTAAGAGCAAAAAATATGGTATTTTTTGTTCTTAATGGCAAAAAGTAGAATATTTTCGGAGAACATCTTTTAATTGTTTTCATTTGTTTTTCGAGTGATATTTTAAAAAATAATTATATAAACATATAGAATGATTAAAAATAAAATATTAGACATAAAATTATTTCTAAAAATATTAAAAATATTTTAGATTTCAAACAAATTTTTATTGTACAAAATATTATAAAACAATTTTCATAAACAATTACTAAACATATAGAATGATTAAAAATAAAACATTAAACATAAAATTTATTTCTAAAATATATTTATAAATATGTTAAAAATATTTCAAGTTTTCAAACAAATTTTTATTTTATAAAACATCATATAAAGTTTTTAAAAACCTTTGTCAACTATTATTTTAAAAAATAGTTACCATTAGGGATGGCAACGGGGTGGGTTTTTTCGGGTACCCGCCCCGCCCCGCCCCTAATGGGACGGGGTTAAAATTTATTAAACGGGTTTGGGACGGGTTTGGGATTTTTTTTTTTAACCCGGGGCGGGTTCGGGTATTGCCCCACCCCGCCCCGCCCCGCCCCGTTTACATATAAAATTATTTTTAAAATTTAATTTAATTTAATTTTAAAATTAATTTAATTTAAAATTTAATTTTAATATTTTTAATATATAGATAATAATAAATTTTTTTAAAAAATAAGTTATAAAAAATATAATAATTTTATTATTTATAAAATATATTTATTTTAATGTAATTTAAAATTTTTAAAGTAAAAAAAAAAAAAAAAAAAAAAAAAGCTAAACGGGGCGGGGCGGGGCGGGTATGGGAAATTCCCATACCCGCCCCGCCCCGCCCCGCCCCGTTTATTTTTTTTAATGGGACGGGGATGGGAATTGATTTTGCTAAACGGGGCGAGGTTGGGATAGGGGCGACCCGTCCCGAACCCGCCCCGTTGCCATTCCTAGTTACCATGCAAGTCATATTTTTTCTCTAAAATCTTTATCCATCGATCATGATAATAAAATATTAAAATAATTAAAAAAAAAAAAAAAAAAAAAAACCCCGAAAGATATGGATAAAAATCTTACCACGTTGAATTGATTTTGACTCGTATTACCTAATAATTAACGTGTTGGAAATTTTCCAATGCGGACGACTTTTACTTGCCGGTTATTAAAATATTAACATCTAATAAAATATTCCCACAAATTCAACGCGTGCCATACTCTGATTGGCCGACCAGAAAGTGAAGGAAACAATCACGTGTGAAAACCCTGCATCTTTTCTAACTTTTTCTTAGACTACGAAGCTCAAAGGAAAGTCGTATGAATTCTAATAATATTAATTAATTAATTAATAAAAATCTCATCTATATATACCTATATCACTTCTTCATGCCAACTCCTACTTGTTTGCCGATTTTCTTTATCAAACCCACAGCTTCATCCGATCGCTTAGCCTCAAAATGAAAAATCGAGCCGATCCTCATGCGCCGATACCGTCGTACCGGGGCGTCCGGAAACGGAAATGGGGGAAATGGGTGTCGGAAATCCGCGAGCCGGGGAAGAAGACCCGCATTTGGCTCGGCAGCTACGAGGCCCCCGAGATGGCGGCGGCGGCCTACGACGTGGCCGCGCTCCACCTCAAGGGGCACAGGGCGGAGCTCAATTTCCCCGAGCTGGCGCCGAGCTTCCCGCGGCCGACTAGCTTCAGTCCCGAGGACGTGCAGTTCGCGGCGGCGCAGGCGGCATTGCATATAAAAAGCATAGCGTCGGGGGACGTATCGGCGAGGTCGCCGTCCAGGGTGGGTATGAGCTCGGTTCCGACTCGGGTTGGGTTGTCAGCGAGTGAGATTCGGGAGATTAACGAGTGGCCGATGGACTCGCCCAGGATGTGGATGATGGAGTTGAGAGAGGAGCCTCTGGTCTTGAGTGATGAGATGTTTGAACTCAGTGAGTGGGAAGAAGTGGAAAATCAGTATTCAATTTGGGATTTATAGACAAATAAAAACAATTTTTTTTTAACTTATATGAATTAGTAGGGTATAGGGTTTTTTTTTCTTTTTTTCTTTTTCTTTTGTTTGGAAGGGGAGAAATGAGTTGGGTTTTTTATATATAGCTCATTTTAGTGGGTTTCTTTTTTCTTTTTTTTTGTTAATTTTTGGTGGGTAATCCCACTTTTTTTTTTCTCTAACATTTCATGTAGTTAATTAATTAATAATTATTATTATTTGAATATATAGCTATTTGGTAATTAATTAAGTTGGAGTAGTGAAGATTCCAATGGAGTTTGTTGTCTTTCTTCTTCTTCCATAATGCAAGATCTACCATATCCTTCTCTTTCTTTTTGTGTGATTCCTTAATGCTGCATATGATTGAAACCACAATGAGGGTAAAAGGAAATTTGATATTTGGTTTTCTATTTTATTCATCTTTTTTGTTACGATTAATTATGAATTAGAGGCTAAGAATATTTTGAATAATTGTTTTAATTAAAAAAAATACAAATAGTTAGGGGGAAATGTATGTCGATATAAAATAAAAGTTTGTTCAGGAAATTGGAATATTTTCAATTCATTTTCAAATATTTTTTGTTTATAATACTTTAATTTTAATCGTTTTTCAAATTTATACCATTATTTTATAAAATAATCAATAGACTTAATTAAATTAATTAAAATATGTCCTAAAAAACACTTTTTTTTTTTTTTAAGTTCTTAAAAACCTATTTTTCATAAAATATTTATTGAACTTATTTTGGGATTTGGAAAATTGTTCTCAGACAATATATTTTTTTCTATTTTTAAGAATAGAAAAAAAAAAAATATATATATATATATATATATATATATATAAATAGTTATTATTAAGATTCTAATTATATGGAGGGTGAATATGATGATTGTCACATTTTACAAATTTAACAATTATAGAGCCCAAATGATAATATAAACAAGAACATGAAAAAAATCAAAACAAGAACAATTTCAAGTAAATAAAGACAGTAGGAAAAGAAAAAAATTCTAAATTTAAGATTTTTATTGTTGTTCAATGGACATTTACAATTTTTTTTTAGAGATGCTTTGCTTTTGAACTCTCTAAGTGATACCTCACACTAAATAAACTTTTAAGTTATATTTCACACTAAGATTTTTCCCAGATACTCCACATTTGAGCTCATTTTATAAAATATTTAACAAAAGATTTGATAAAAATAAAACTCTTAATTTAGCATTCGGTACAATAAAATATAAGGAAACTAAGGTTAAAAGGTACACTAAGATGAAATGTAAGTTTAAAAGCAAGTACACTGTAACAACACTCTCAATTCCCAAATAATATTAAGAATGATTTAGAACTTTTATTTCAATAATACAAAAAGTTTGAAACCTTTAAATAGAAGTTGGAAGTCTAAACTATCCCTAGGTGGCAGAAGGTACAAAAAGTGACCATTTGATCATAAGAACTTTGTCAATTGAGGTTCTATCTCAATCAATTGAGAAAAGCTTCTATCATTTTGAAAATCTTTTGAACCAATCGGCCACTTTATCCAATCAATCAACCTATTAATCCATCATTGGTCAAACAGATAGAAAATTTGAGAAAATGATACACAAATAACCTTTAATGACACATATTGTTTTAATATGAAAACTTAGGATTTAATTTTTTTTTTAATGATGGAATACATGTAAAAAAAAATGAGGTTTTGTCCTTGAAACAATCAATCCGATTTTTTTTA
Organism: Vitis riparia; assembly: GCF_004353265.1. Classification (NCBI taxonomy): domain Eukaryota; kingdom Viridiplantae; phylum Streptophyta; class Magnoliopsida; order Vitales; family Vitaceae; genus Vitis; species Vitis riparia. The sequence goes on from NC_048448.1 coordinate 34,888,238, forward strand.
AAAAATAAAAATCAATAAAAAAAAATACAATATAAACCTAATACACCTATAACCATACAAAGAAATCTTAGAAAATATGTATCGATTCTTCTTTTCTTTGAGGTTTTCTCATTTTTCTTGATTTTCCTTAAACTTGATATATCTTTGATTTCTTCTCTTTATTGATGACAATTTTATTTAAAATTCATTATTGTTATCATTTTCAATTTTGTAAAGTGTTCTCATTTCAATTTAAAACACTAAAATATGTGAAAATTATTTTTCGAATTATTGTTTAAAATATATCATCAAACATGTTTTCACTCACAATATAATTCTCAAATATCGGTGAAATATCGACATCCCCTTATTTTGATAGTAGTACCTCTAAATTACGGATGTTTCGATGAAAATGTCATAAATATAGTAGATATTTTCAACTTTGATTACAAGTCTACGTGACAATAATATTAATGGTGAGGAATACATTAATTGAATTAATTTCAAGACATAAGTAGTTGTGTGTCACAAAAACATCACTAGGTTTTAATTGATAATTTCCTTGTAAAGAAATTAGAGGAAATCCCATGATTAAACTAATTTCATAATAGAATTCAACTTACTATGACATCATCTCACATTCAATTATTTCTCAAAAACATAACAATGACTTGTAGTGGACCACCATGATTATCACTTAACATGAACCCACTTAAATTATGAGTCTTGACCTTCAAAATAATTCATCAATGATAAGGTTATTAAAACCAAATTCAATGTACCTTATTTTTCACATAATTAATTTGTAACTTACTTTGGTAAGACCATCTAAGATGGAAAAGATGAATAAGTTTTCCATTATAGGCAATCAAAGACTTTTTCTTTCTAATAACAAAACATCCGACAAAATATCATTGATTGCTTAAGATGATAAGATTTTAAATGACGATTACAATTCCATATTATAAAGTACCGTCAACATTTTTTTATTTCTTATATCTTATCAATCACTTTTTGGATAAAAGATTTAAAGATACACAATCCTTTTAATCAAATATGTTAATTTTAAATCAGTAACACTTCCAAACATCACTTTTTATTCTTTCACTATCTTCAAAAAAAGTATAAAAATTAAAGTATATATAAAATAAAGAATAAGAGAGATGAGAATAGTGATGCATGATGGACACACAATAAATTTAATATAAATATTGTTGAGAAAGAATTTTCTAGGAAAGTTGTATAATGTCCAAGAATTTTCTTGGAAACTAGGGAATGACACCCACAAGTGGCCAAAGAATCTTCCTAGCCCTTCAACACTATGGGTTGGCACTAACTAAAGGCACTAGCCAAAAAAGACTAAGTATCTAACCTTTTCTTCAACAACATGATGCAAGAGTTAGTACTTTCTTCTTAGGTTTAGTATAATATATGTATATATTTTTCTCTTGTACACATGCATGTATCTTTTTCTTCAATAATGTGATGAGAAATAAGAAATGTATGTTAGATTTCATAGAATTTTGATTTTGAACCATGTACTAAGAGCTGGCAACCAAAAACTAAACAAACAAAGGCACACCAACCCTAATGTGGTAGTTGGGGTCAATCTTAAAAGTTTTCTAGTCTAAGCATGTGTTACATTCAGTTGACTAGATCTTATAAATCCAAAACATATATTGACAAGTGTGCTCGATCGAGTTTCCCTTTATCCAACTCTTCTTTGAAATTATTCGTCGATACCATATTTTTAAAATTTTAATTATTAGACGTTTGAAAAATCGATGTTATTTGTTTGTTTTTTGCCGTCAAGATTGATTTTAAGTAACTTTGGGTTAAAAGAATATAAATATATAGTAGTGACTTATAATAGAGAATTTTATTATTAAGGTCTTATAATTTAATATTGGAAAAAATTTTGAATTTTATAAATTTATTTTCTTGGAGCCATTCTACAAAAACATTTCACCCCAAATTTCATTGAAAGGATTTTTTATTTTTTATTTATCATCAAATTCCTTACATTATGTTTGATTTTTGGAAATTTTGAAGGAAAATGTGAAGAAAATAAAATATAAAAAAAAAAAGGAAAAAGATAAATTTAAAGTTCATAAATTATTTTTATATATTTTTTAAACTTATTTCACTTATTTATTTTTCTATATAAAGATTAAATAATATAAAAATACATGAGTTTCTAATTAATTTTAATTATATTTTATTTTATTTTATATTATATATACTAAACCCAATATTTGAAAGTTTGGATCTGGGCCCAAAGATGCAGCCCATTGGGATGTCATAGCCTATTGACTAATGGGGGTAACATATGGGCCAGCCTTATATTTAGAAGGTAGCAATTATTCAAAATTGGGCCTTATTATATTGGGCCTCCATAAAGGGCATTGGGGATAACTTTCTAAATGTTAACAACAAGTTTAAATATAAGAAAGAAAAAAAAAACTAACTTTTAAAAATGTTTAAATAAAACATCTTGATTTTTGAATTATAATTTGAAAAAGTATGAGACTATGACCTTGTTTGATAACTATTTTCGAAATTTTAAAAAAAATATATAAGTAGAAAAATATGATTAAAAAACATAAAATAATTTTATATTTTTAAAAACAAAAAATAGAGTGTTTTTAAAATAACATTTTTTAGTTATTTTAAATTGTTTTCCCTTGTTTGTAAGATCGATTTTTAAACATAATCATACAAATACGAAGAATGATTAAAAATAAAACATTACATATAAAATGTTTTCAAATAATGTTTTTTAATTATTTTAAGTTGCTTTTATTTGTTTTGTGAGCGTTCTTTTCGAACATAATTATATAAATACGGAGAATAATTAAAAATAAAGGCCAAAAATGAGATATATTTTTTAAAATATATTTAAAATCATAAAAAATGGGTTAAAAACATTTTAAGGCTTGTTAGGTCATGTTTTTTTAAACTTATTTTTAAAAATTGTTTTTTATTCTTTAATTTAAAAACAGTTTTTAAAAAGGAGTTTCAAAAAACATGGTCAAACGAGTCCATGTTTTTTTTTTTTTTTTTAAATTAATAAAAATAATTCCTATTTGTTCTTTAAAATTGTTCTCTATTTCAATTTGTTTTTAAAAATTGTTTTCAAATAACAATGTTAAAAAATTTTAAAAACAGTTTTTTATTTTTAAAAATAAAAAAAATATTTTAAAATTATACCATCAAACATACTCTTAGATTCCTATTTAAACTTTTATTTTACATAATATCATAATATGTTCTCAAAATACTTTTCCAGACACAATGTAATAGCCTTTTTTTCTATAATAATAAAAAATTAAAAAAATAATAATAACCTTAAATTGAAAGGGTCTATTTAGGAAATTGAAACTAATAGCTGGTGGCCAAATGGGAGGAGGGTCATGGAGAGGATGAAAAAGACTTTTTCTTCTTTTCAAATCACAAACACAAAATCCAAGTCTCCGACAAGATCATACATTGAAGCTACCCCTATTCCAAATCAAAAGCAAATAGGATGGGGGCTACATAAGAATCAAAACATATACTTTTTTTTTCTCTCTCTTCACAAAATCAATAAAAAACAAACTATTTACATTGATAATTTTATTTTAATCAGGGTTTGTTTTTTTAGTTTTTTGGTAAAAGTAATTTACTTTTAAACTTTAGATAGTTTATTTTTCTACTTTTTCTATGACTTATTATAATTTTTTTGTTAAATAAAAAATATCAAAATATTTAATTTTTTCTAAATAAAAAAAGTAATATGTTGATTTTTTTTTAATATTAAATAAAAATATTACAAAAATAATCAACTACTTAACATTATTTAACACTATTTAGTTTTAAATTCTATTTAAAATTAAGTAAAACAAACAAACAAACATTACCTAAGAGTTTGTTTGACAAAATTTTTAAAAACAATTTTCTATTTTTAGAAACAGAAAACAGTTTTTAAAAATTCATAACACTTTTTGGTTATTGTTCTCCATTTCTGATTTTTAAAAACAAAGTAAAATAAAGAACACATTTTACAGAATAAGTAGAAGTTGTTTTCATTAGTTTTTAAAAATAATAGAAAGACACATATACTTTATTATTTATCTTCTACATAGAATTATTATTTTTCAATTTATTTTTTGGTCGGACAAATTGAAATCAAATTAAACAAGACTTAATGTGTTTGATTTGTTGACAAGTCTATTAACTTTTAAAAATAATTTAAAACTTAAATAATAAACTCACTAATACCAAAAATTTATGAATATAATAAAATATCTCTTTTTAACATATAATAAAATAATGTATTTTCTACTAAAAATATCATTTATGATTTTATTATAAAATTACTACTTATGTTTTACTAAAAACTATATATTTTTTAATTTATTTTTAATTACAAAATTATTTTCATTTTCAATAAGATTTCAATTAAATTTAATTAATTAATATTATATAAATTGAATTTAAAATGTTTTTACAAAATCAAAACAATTTTTTTTTAGAAAAAAAAAATTATTCAAACAAGTCTTTTTGTTTTTTATTTTTAAAATCCTTTTATAAAATAACTTATCAAATATCCTTAATTTTATAAAACATTAAAAAACTTTTTATTATTCTTTAACTTAAAAAAAGTTTCCAAAAAAAAGGCATGGGAAATCATGATCAAACAAATAATAATGATAATAATAATAATAATAAAAGTACACTTGTATTAAAAATGAATATTAAAATTATTTTTATCTTATAGAAATTTTTGTTTCCCTACAATAAAAAAATTGTTTCATAATTAAAAAAATATATTTATCTTTAACTCATATGTACCTGTAATTTTTATTTTTATTTTTCAATAAGACTTAATTTGAATTTGATTTCATATTAATATAAATTAAATTTACAAAATAAAAGTAATACATTGTTTTTAAAAACAATAAAAATTCATTCATTTAAACAAGTTTCTTGTTTTTTGTTTTAAAAAATTATTTTTAAAACAACTTATCAAACACTCTAAAAAAATTCTAAAAAACTATTTTTTATTCTCTATTTTAAAAACACAGCCAAACAAACCTTAAATCTCTTTGTAATTTTTTACATTATTTATGAATGTTGTTGCATAATCACTTTAAGATTAAACAGGTAAGTATGATTAAGGTAATTAGACACAAAGATGTAAAGGTATAAAGTAGACTTAAATGAAAATTGAGAATAAAATTAATTTGAAAAAAATAAATAGAAATTAAAAAAAAAATCTTTCTAGATCTTTTCAGCATTTTCTAATTTTCCTAATTTTTTTTCAATAAACAAGATATCTAAATTGAGTTCAAATTTTGTCTCATATAAATTTGCTTTATGAGAGAAGTCTCTTAAAAATTCAAACACCTATGCTTTTAAGTCATTATTTTTAACATTTAGTTTGAAATTCTCAAATGTTGAGGACCACATTTCCTTAAGGCGTCCTGAAAGTCTATAAGGTTGTTGCATCCATCATAAACCTAGTAACTACCATGTAAATCTGTATACATAATTTTTTTGATAACTAGTAGATTATAATTCTACAATCTCTAGCCTCATAGTTTTTATATCCACAAATTCTTAAAAAAATGAAACTTTGTAATCTTTAGACTAAATTAAAGAGTATTAATATGAAATATTACATTGAATAAAAGAAAAAATTATTGAAGTCATCCTCTTACTCTTAATCTCATAAATGTATTTTAAAATTATGAGAATCCTTTGAACACATAACGAACAATATCCATATGATTAAAAATTACGATATCACAATTTTGTAAAACATAACAAGGACATTACAATTACCCGTTCACCTCTTCTAAGTAATTGTATGTTATAAGATTATGAAGGCTACATAGCAAGTAAAAAAAAAAAAAAAAGTCTTTTCCTCTTTCTTCATTGCAAATCTAAGTATAATTTTTATTTTGCTTAGATATTTGGAGGTATTAATCCTCAACTTTAAGAGTGGTACCCACTTTTAAGACTTTTATAGATAAGTCATCATCTTTTTAAGTTTTATGGGTAGCGTAAAAGCACTTATTCATTAGACTTTAAATCATCTTTATGTAAAAAAGAAGAAAACGATACCATAAATGCTTATATTATTAAGTATTTCAATTGTTACCAACTTTATTTTATTTTTTCAACTACCATATTTATTTTAATACATACATATATATATATATATATATATATATATATATATATATATATATATATATAGTCGGTCCACTCGTATACATCAATCAATTTAGTTAAGTTGTACCTAAAATGATAATAATTGATTCTTGTCTAAATTTTAAATTTTCATTTATAGTGTATTAAACATAAATAATTATCATTACAATAAAATTAATAAGACAAAATGGTTGTTGGGTATTTGAAGAAGACACCTATAATACAAATTTCTTTAATTTTTTGAAAATTATAAAAATTTTAGTATGAATTTTTTTTTTTTTAATTGGGGTGTTGATTGTTTCCTAATAACTAACATCAGGTAAATTCAAAGTATTATTATTGAGAAAATTCGAATCCGGAACCATGCATCACTTATAAAGATCACATTTACCAATATTCACCCCAACCATTGATTGGTAAGTTTATAAATGCAAACATCATTTTTTACCTTTTTTTTATATTTAAATAATAATTAATGAATTTTAATTTTCATGACACTAACCAATAATTGAGAAATGATTAAATTAATATTTTATATTTTTAAAATAAAAGGTGATAGCTTTTTTTTAAATAAATGGGTAGGTAGAGACTAGAGAGGAATTATTTAATAATTTTTGTAAAGAAAATGTTAAGATTTACGGATCCTCACTAGCTTTATATGCGACCCCATGCTTGGATCACGTGGACCTCACGGGAGGCCCATCTTTGTTTCACCTAATCCGCCACGTGGACCTATATCCACCATTAAAAAAGGCAGCTGGCTTTTTTGGGAAATCTACTGTGCAAACCGCTCACACCAGACGACTTACCCCTCAGCCAGGGTCATCCGTACACAGCTAGACATGCTAGGCTTTCTATTGTCTAATTTAGTTCAATTAGAGTGCTTATATATATATGTCTTAACGTTATAAAAAATAGTGTGAAGAGAGTGAAAATGAGAATATTTCTCTACCTATGTTGAAAATAAAAATAAATGGACGAAAAATATATTTGAGAACAAATTAAAAATATTTAATTTAGTTTTTCTTAGAAAATTATTAATATAATTAAATCTAATTACCCTATGAAAGTTTGGTAAGCTTACTCACATAAAATTACTTTTATTATTTTCTTTTAATACAAAAATGACATAATTAAATTTTCATAGAATCAATTCAACCCATTATAAAATACTAATATATTGTCATAATATACTATTTCTTATGTAAATATTTTTTGGGTTTTCATGATTTTAAAACACATTTATATAATTAATAAGATTGACAATAATTTTAGAAAGCATTTTTAACACTTTGAAAAATTTTATCTTACAAATACGAGAAATGTTAAAAACATTTCCTAAAATTATTGTCAAACATACTTTTATAGTATTAATATATGATGTGAAATATCATGACTATTTCATTATATAAATATAACATCCTCCTTGTGTCATCAAAATTAATTGTTTACTCATCATTTACGTAAATGAAACGTCCCAAAACAATTGAATGAAGTTTCTAACATTGCATATGGATAGACATTTTTTAATTATATAGAAGTGTTTTAAAGTTTTGGGAGTCAATTGGTTTTAAATCAAACAATGAATGAGTCTATTGGAATTTTATGTTATTCACTTTTTCCACGGTTGAAAGAAGTTTCTAACACATTATATGGATGATTTATTATTATTATTATTATTATTATTATTATTATTATTATTATTATTATTATTATTATTATCATGTAAATGAAGAGCACATTGGGTCTAAGAGCATATTTGAGAATATTTCTAATCAAAGCGTTTTTAATGGCAGCGTTTTCTCTCAAATGTTTTTAGGAGAATCACTTACATTTTCCCAAAGAAACATCACAAGTAAGTTTTCAATACTAGAAGTAATTTTTCAAAATTTTAAAAGTTTTTCCCAAAAATTTCAAATATTTATGTCTTATTTGGTAACTGTTTTTTAAAACAATTGTAAAAAAATAGTTTTTTATAATAATTTTTGAAAATTTTTCTTTGATTTTTGTAAAATAAAAGTCTGTTTGGAAACCTAAAATATTTTTAATCTATTTTTAAACATGTTTTAAAAATAATTTTTATATGTAATATTTACTTTTAATTATTTTACATATTTATATAATTATTATTTAAAACATCTCTAAAAAATAAGTGAAAATAATATAAAATAACTAAAAGATGTTCTCTAAAAATACTATATTTTCTATTCTTAAAATAAAAAAATAATAATAATTTTATTATCAAATATGTTTTCTATTTTTAAAAAATAAAAATAAAAAAAAAATGTTTTAAAAAGCAGTTAACGGACGCCTAATATTTTTTATTCGAAAACACTTTTTTAAGCTTAAAGCCTCAAGAATCTATTTAGTTGAAAGTGTACAATAAAGAAGTCATTTTCTGATTATTTATTTATTTTTTTTTAATTTTTAAATTTTTGGTGCTGTTGGTTTTGGTAGTGTAAAATGAATGGAAGATGAGAGTGGTGAGCACATGGTAACAAAGCTGAAAAAGATGGGATGAAGACAGAAAGTGGATTCGAGAGGCTTTATAATATAGGGGCAACCCCATGCTTCCATCACATGGACCCTACTTGTGTCCCATCCCTACCAACCTGCTCCCTCCACGTGTCCCACCTGTTGCCATTGGAACTTGCTTCATGCTTAGCCTCACAACCTCAATTCTCAAATTGATTTATTATGGCTTACAATTTATTATTATTATTATTGTATTTTCCTCCCTCAATAATCATGGAATCTTCCACACATGATATTGTTATTTATTTAAATCTATTTTATAAAATTAATTTTTTGATAAAAAATAATTAAAAGAATTGTTAAAGTAATGTCTTGTTAAGGAGGTTTAAAAACTTCATTTTAACTTGGAGTGGAAGCTATTTCATGTTTAATAAACTATTTATTCTTTGAAAATTATGATTTTTGTTTGGGTTTTTAGCTTTCAAGTGAAGTTGGAAAACATGAAGTCATTTCAAACAAGGTTTTATCAATCTTTCTTGCATCTCACATTTTTCCAACTCATCTATAAAGTCTTCAAAAAAGTGGATGTTTTCTATATTTTTCTTCAAAAATGGAAAATGAAACCATTTTTATTTTTTTTAATTAAAAAGTTTTATATATCAAATCATTCTTACCTTTTATAAAACATTTTTAAAATAAAATTTTCAAATAGAAAATTCAATCAACCTAAAATCATCATCCATAAAGCAAAGTTATCAATTTCAGTCAATATTATAAATACATTTATTTTTATAAAATTTATTGGATTGCAAAATCTCAATCAATTTTATTACGTTTTGCTCATGGTATTAAGTCGGTTAGTTCATGGGAGTTAAACTCATCGCTCAACTCGTAGGGTTCATAGGGGTTAAAAGGGTGGTAACGCTTCATAGAGATTTTTTTTTTTTTTTTTAATGAGATAAATGATGAATTTACTTTTATTATATATTTAACCCTTTATCCTTTAGGGTTTTATTTTTTCAAAAAGCACGATTGTAATTGAGAAATTTTTATTGTACACTTTATTTTCTTTTGATTAGTGGATTATTGAATGTTGGTATATTTCATGGATGTAGGAATTATAATATTGTTCGTCAAACCACATTAAAATATTTGATTTTATATTCATTTGTGTACATAATTTTGTTAACAAAATTATGATTTTAACCTCCTTGGAAATTCAATAAAATTGTTGGAACATATTTTTTATTTTCTATTTTAAAAATTATAAAATAAATCTGTTTAAAAATCGATATTATTATATCTAAATTTTAAAATTTTTTGCAGTAATTTTTTAAAATATAAGATAAATGTATTTATTTATTTTTTGTAGGATTTTTTATTTTTGCATAAAAATCATGAATATAGAAAATAAAAAATATATCCAAACAAAAATTGAGTTTTTAAATTAAATAATAATTAATGAATTAACTCAAAATTTTAAATATTTTCTATTTTATGAAAGAAAATGTATATTTTTCAACTTTTTAAAACTTTTTTTAAAATACAATGAACTTGACTTAAACCTTATATCACTTTTGTGTCGGCAACTAATTAATTTTCATTTTCACATGATTAATTTTTTTTTTTTTCCTTCTCATCCATAATTAATTGGGCCACATGGGTTGGTCAAAAATTTCTGCAAAATACCATTTAATATAATTAAAAATATATTTAAAAAGGCTTAGAAATGATAAAAACAAGCCATTTGCAGCCAATCAACAAGTGGGAGGGCCACGTGGCAACCAGTGGGACCGGGTTGCATGAGAAGCCATTGAGACACGTAACAGAGGAAACACATCAGACAATAACCAAAATTACAAAGGGCAGTTTGCTTCCTGTCTCTTTCTCTCAACCATCTTCTCACTCACACAAACCAATGAACCAGACCCACATTGCTCACCACCCAAACACGGTCTTATATTACAGCGAGAGAGCCTGAGAGAAAATGAGGGGAAGTGGGGAGGTTGCTGTTAGTTGAATCAACTGGTATGTTGCCTGTTTTTTGTTTTTGGGGTTCTTTTTTGCATGGTTTGTTGGGTGTTTTTGTTTGATTCTGTGCTGTTTGGTTGCTGGGAAAGTGGTAGGAAAAGGAATGAGAATTGGAGTTTGGAACAACCCATTAGAGTCCCAACTTAGGTGTGATGCGTTCGGCGTCCAAGTTCACAAGCAACGAACCAAACTCGCTTCAATCAGCAGCCAAACGCGCCGCCCTAACATCAGGGTGAAAGTGGGAGAAAATGGGAGAAGTGAGGGAAAGTTAGGAGTTTGCTCTTCTTGACTGAATTGGTATAACCTGTTTTGGGGTTTTTCTTTTTAAATTATTTTCTGGGTATTTTTGTTTGATTATCTACTGTTTGGTTGCCTGGAAAATGGTCGGAAGAGGAAAAGATAGCAACTAGCTGCGGTTTTAAAATTTTTTATTTTTATTTTTATCTTGGCAGCCAGATTCACAAGCAAGGTATCAATCACATTTTAATAATTGGAAGACGCCACTATATCAGGGAGAAAGTGGGAGAAAAATGAGATAAAGGGAAGGAAAGTGAGGTGGTTGTCTTCTTCGATCACTGGTATATACCTGTTTTTAGTTTGTTTATTTTAAGCTTTTTTTGGATTGTTTGTTGGGTGTTTTTGTTTGATTGTGTACTGTTTGTTTGCCGGGAAACCGTTTTTTGGCCAACCCATTTGAGTAGCAACTAGCTGTGTTGCTGGCAGCCAAATTCCATAGGAAGGAACCAAATCTACGTTAATCATCAGCCAAGGACCCCCTTTTATTAGAGAGAGAGTGAGAGAAAATGAGAGAAAATGAAGGAAAGTTAGGAATTTTCCCTTCTAAAATTAATGGTAGATTTTGCTTTTTGGGGTTTTTCTTGAATGATTTGCTCCTTGTTTTATTTGATTTTGTACTGTTTGGTTACCGGGAAAATGGTGGAGGGAGGTAAGGAAACAGAGTGTTGGATGACCCCTTTGAATATCAACTAGCTATGGTACTTAACTTTTCCTTCCTTGGCAGCCAAGTTCATAAGCAAAGAGCCAATCACTCATCAATCATTAGAAGATGCTGCTACATCGGAGAGAAAGTGAGAGAAAATGAGAGAGGGGGGAAAAATGACGATGTCTTCTTGGATCACTGGTATGTACCTGTTTTTAGATTATTTATTTTGGTTAATCTATTTATTTGGATTGTTTGTTGGGCGTGCTTCTCTGATTTTGTACTGTTTGGTTGCCGGGAAAATGGTGGAAAGAGGAAACAAAACAAAGTTTTGGACAACTTATCTGAAAGGCAACAACCTATGATGTGTTAGCAGCCTAATTCAAAATGAACAAACCAATCCCACATTAATCAGCCAAACACGGCCTTATATCGGAGAGACAAAAAACTAGAGAAAGCGAAGGAAAGCGGGAAGGTTGCTCCTCTTGAATCAATCAACTTGTATGTACCTGTTTTTAGATTTTTTTTATTTTTTATTTGAATGATTTGTTGGTTTTTGTTTGTTATTTTTTCTTTCTTTCTTTCTTTTTGTTTCCGGGAAAACGGTGGAAAGAGAAAAGGAACAGAGTTTTGGATTAAAATAGATACTAGCTGTAATGTTTGAAAGTTTTCCAATTTTAGCAGCCAACTTTTAAAATTTATCATAATCCAAACACACCCTTAATTAGAGACAGAGAGAAAGTGAGGAACTGGCTCTTCTTGGCTTTTTTTTTTTTTTTTATATATATAATTATTTCTTGGGTATTTTCCTCTGACTTTTCCACGTTTGGTTGTTGGGAAGATGGTAGAAAGAGGAAAAGGAATAAAATTTTCAACAATCCATTTGCCCAACTAAGTTTTTCATGTCCAAAATTTAGTTTCTTGGCAGCCAAAAAGTGATTCAATCAACGTGGTAAAGTACCTACAGTCACAAGCAAAGAACCAATTCCAAATTAATCATAAGACAAACATACCCTTGTACCAGAGAGAGAGCGAATAAATGAGAGAGGGTGAGAAAAAATGAAAGAAACTAGAGAGCTTTCTTCTTAAATTAGATTATTCCTTTCCCTCAGTTTTGGGCCTTTTTTTTAATGATCTGTTTAAGTTGAACTGTTTGGGTGCCAGGAAAATGGTGAAGAAATGAAAGAGACGAAAGTTTTAGAAGTTTGCTCACTGGTATGTGGGAGAATGGGCTAGCTTGCTCTTCTTGAACCAACTGGTATGTACCTGTTTTTTCGGGTTATTTTTTCCTTTCTGCCATGGAAACTGATGTGTGTTTATATCTTCGCCCTTCTTGAGTGGTTTATTGGGTGTTTTGTTTTATTATGCACTGTTTGGTATCTGGGAAAATGGTAGAAAGGAGAAGGTAATAGAGTTTAGGCCAACACATTCAAATCCCAACTTGCTTGTCAACATTGTCATGCTTAAAATTTCTTCTTCTTGGCAGCCAAACATGGATAACGAAATCAAAATGGTTGTATAGTTAAAAGTTTAAAAGTTCACTCGGAACTCATTTTGATCCTCATCAGCTGTAATAATTTACAATTTTTTCCTTTCATCCCTTTTCTTGACAGCCAAACAGTTGCTAAAAAAAATTTCAAGTTGGTGTAGGAACACAATCAAATAGTGGAAGGATAGGAATGTTTGCAATTTTGTACAAACCATTTCAACCCCAAGCTGCCTGTGATTTCACATTTTTCTTTTCCTTCCCATTCATTTTCTTGGCTGCCAAACAGTGAATAAAGAAGTCAAGATGACAGAACAGTGCATTTATTTCATCGTCAATTTTCATGCAAGTCTTTTAATTAGTTGTTGGATTTATTATTACTGGTAGGTGACATAGATTTGAAGCTAAGGTCAGCTTGACTCTATCCCATTGACCAAAGTTTGGGCCAAACCCTGATTCAACCGATGAGATTAGATCCTTACCAAGCCCATCTCGAGCGCCTTTGGGGCTAGTTCAATATCAGAAGTACGAACAGTTTTCTATTTTTGAATACAGAAAAATGAAAATGACACAGAAAACATGTTTCACAACTCCATGTTCAAGAACTACTGCAGAAAATATTTTCTGAAAATGGATTATTTTAGAAGAGTGGAAATACAATCCTTTTAGCCCCAAATGGACAATCATCTAGGTGAAAAGGTTGAAATATTGATCATGTTATATACATGATTATTAGAGCATAATACACATTGTGGGCTAGAATCCCGATAATTTATAGTAAAATTAGTAATTCAACATGGTGTTAGAGCTTTGGTTAATTGGAGGTCTCGGGTTTGCTGTTTTGTCTGAAACCTGATAAACATAAACTGGTTTTATCCTTGCAGGGTGGGTTTTCCAGGAGATGAAATCTGTGTAGTAATCCCACATTCAATGGCAACTTACACTGATCATCAGCAAGCTTACTGTGACAACTGGGGCTGCTCTGATCTGCCATCTGAACACGAAGACCCTCAGGTATTATATTGTAAATTATTTCATCTTTGAGTGAATTAGATCAGTGGATTGAGAGATTGGAAAGTATCAGAATTTGGGAAGAACTTGTTTCTCCAACCTCTGTATCTGATATGCAGTTTATTGTCCGGACTTTATGAACAGGGTATTTCCATCTCTGAAATTCTGAATCATGGCTCCATATCGTTTGGAAGATATGCTGCTGAGCCACTTGCATGGGAGAAATGGTCGGTTTTCTCTCACAATAGATGTCAAGAGGAGCTGGAGAAGTTCAAGGCCCCTGGTCTAGTTGCTCAAAAGAAGGCATACTTTGAGGAATATTACAGAAGGATTAGGGCTCTGAAGGCAGCAGAAGCTGAGGCACAGAAGCAAGAGACCACCCACCACCCTGAACCTTATCAAGATGACCTGACTGCTACCACAAGTGCTGAAGACAGTATCAACGATACTGGGTCAAAAGAAGAAGAGCAAACTAGTGTTGTTACTCAAATTCAATTCTCAGATACTGAAACCACCTTTCCGAACTTGTCTGGAGACAGCATTGAGAATAAATCAGAAGTTGCTGAGCAACAAAGAAGTTATATTTCAAGCTCTAATGGCGAAGCCAGTGTGGGATACGAAGCTGATGTCTCCTATTCTGCTCTTGATCTGGCACATTCTCCAGAAGTGGCCTCCCAAGAGCCTGTTCCACAGAGCGATAGTAGCTCAGAAGCTGCCCAGCAAAACGGCCTTGTTTCTGACATGGGCACGGTCAATCTCAGTTCCAGCAAGCGGGAAGATCATGCACCTGTTTTGAAGCCTAAGGTAAACATTCGGTTCCTAATCTACATCTCATTTCCATTCCCATTCCCATTCCCATTCCCATGGAAAGAAATATTAGTCTCTTTCTGCAGAGCTTCTCTTATAATTTTAACATCTAGCCCTAACCATATGCCTCCTCATAGGAAGTCAAGAGTTGGTTGATTTAGCTGAAGATATCTTAATTTTTGAGTCAAAATGGCAATAAACAACATGCCAATACCCCACAGAAGTATAGGGTTATGAGACACAATAGGCGAGAGGAATGTCTCTTTGAAGAAGAATATAAATGTCTTGTCTCCAGTTGATCTAATTCAGTAGCAGCAATAGCTGTTACACTTCTGTTCATGCCATTATTTACAGTTTTAACATGGTATTCCAATTCAGGGCACTGTGGCTTCAGCTAGAAATAAAGCAAAGTTGGACTGCAGAACTAGGAACAATGTGCAGAAACCGTCCGAGAAGCTAAAGCCATCTTCTCAGAAGAAAGTTGCTGGAAATGCAGGTGGCAAACTCCAAGCGAGCAGAAAAACTACTCCTAAGCCTGCAGGAAACATGAGACCAAACTCTGTTTCTTCACATAGACCACCACCTACTAAAGTACCCACCGGAGCCACAGTTTTGCACTCATCCATTGCAAGGGATAAGCCAGTGCCATCTCCTTCCACTATTAGATCTGTTCAAACAATGATAAGTTTAAACCCAAAAGTCTTGCCAGAGAAGTTAACATCAAGGTTGCCAGTTAATACACTGAGCCGTTCGGCTGTTCAGGTAATCTCTCTGCTTCATGAGCATTTTGAATTTCTGATTTCTTCTGCTGCGTTTTTCCTTCATAACTTGTCCATGCCTTTCTTTTTTTTCTTTCTTTTTTTTTTTCTTTTTGGCAGAGCACACCAAAGGAGATCACCATTAAAGATGGCATGAGAAATGTAGCTACAGAGAACAGGTCTGTCAGGGGTGGAGTTGCTAGGAAGTCTTTAGATTTGACTGGCTGCAACATGACGCCAAAGGGAGGACAATCTGAGAAGCTAAGGCCAAAAGCCATGTAATGCATATTATAGAGGAGAACCATTTTCTATATAATTTGTGATATTCCTTTTTCTTCATCAGAAAATAGTGGTAGCTCCTGCAGTTTTTAAGGATTTGGACACCGAAACTAAGTTTTCAACATTTGGGAAAATATGCAGGTCTACAACCCTTCCTGCCCGGAATAAATCAAATCAAAACAGTGGAATTGAGTTTTTGCACAGGAGCTACAATAGAGGACACCAAAAAGAGGTTATGCCTAACCCCATTCTTCCACTACAGGTATGTTTATGTAATGTATGCCTATATTTGCTAATGTTGATGATAAATATCACTAGAAGGCATTCCTAAAATTGGTTTCAAATTATTAGTTCTGCATGATATCAGAATGCAAATCTCATGGTTTATATGCTCTGCATATACCAGATGGGTGCATTATGATATCACACAGAATCTTCTATATCTATATATTGGAATTTCTAACATCTCTGTTATTGTAACTGCAATTTTCAAATTGTGTATCATTATGATTCTGTTTCGATGCCATGAAATTTTATGATGTGTTTATAACAACGAACACACTGTCAAGATCTCGGTGGTGAATATGTCTGCTACTATCTATGTACAGGGAAAAGATCAAACTAATGCAGGTCAGCGAAGATATCCAAAGCCAGCCTTATCTAGTGCTCCTAGCATTCATAAGCCTCCAAGTCCAAGACCTAGGAAGGTGATTTCTTAATTCTTGCCCTTATTTTAAATCCATTTTCATAGGGGCTGTTTGGAAATACAAGAAACCAAAATGATTTCTGTCTTCTTTAGCATTTGACACAATAGATGAGACTGTTTCCTGTAGCATTTGAATGGTTTTTTCTTGTTTTTTTTTCTTTTTCTATCCAAAGATCATTAAGAAATTGTTTCCTATGTCCACAGTTTCCAAACTACTGCTTTGGTTGTTTTTGTTTCTTGTAAACAAATTAAATGATGTGTGAACCATTGTGCACTTTCAGATTACACCATTGCAGTCAGCTGAGCTGATGCGGAATCAAAGGGAACCCAGGTATGACTCCTCTATTTAACCTGTGAAATTGAAAATGCTCTTATTTTAGAAATCATTCTTATAGACATTGAATTGACTCTATTGCATGATCATAAGCTATCATGGCAGAGGATTATTTTTTACACGATATCTGAATTTGGACTGATGAAGGATTATACCATGCAGACCCAAGACACCATGTTGGCGATGAAGGTAGAAACAAGAGAGAACCACACAGAAGAGTTGGTTGTTATTGTAGCCCATTGGCTTGGCTTGGGCACAACTTTGGATTCAAGAAAGCAAACAGACACCATCAAGAAGGTGATTCACGCACCAGTGTACAGACATGTACAAATAGGTTTAAAGAGAAGAACAATTGGTTTTGCATAGCCAAGGCACTATTGTCCAACAACCATATCAGTATGTATGGTGCCAACAACCATATTAGTATGTATGATTTCTGAGTGATCGCGGTATGTATAATGGCATTTACCAAGACTCTAGTAGAAACTCAGACTTTATTGCCAGAGGTATGATAAGTAAGCTTCCGGCAGACTGATTTGTGGTCTGGATTGTGTGGTTGGAAACCTGGAACATTTCCTTCCCAGAAGATTATAATTCAGGTTTACACTGTGGAGGAGAGAATGTTTCTATGTCTCGAAAATGTAAGCACTTTTTTTGTATATTTGAAAATTTCCTCAAGGAATTTCTGTTTTGTGACGGTTTTAGCTTCTACTAGATGCACAAATGCTTGGAATTGCTTCGAGAAAGATATAATATATTTTTTGATAGGTAAACAAGAAATGCATTAAAAGCACCAAAAGGAGCACAGCATAGTCCACAGTACGTATACAATGGCAGCCAAGAGATTGCCAAAAAAGGGGAAGGGATCCAGAAAAACATAATATGCAAATATATCTTCTATTTTTAAAAATTTTACAGGACATAATTATTGTAGTTATAGCAAACCCGAAAATACCAAATTGCTGCTCTAAATTGCATACATTTAGCAATCGAAGACCTTGGTTTAGCAACCAGAAAATGTGCAAACCAACTCCATGAAATCAACCATACCGTATTACTATAGTTGCCTTGGGAACAAAAAAACTTACCCTTAACACTTACCTGGTAAACACAATGGACACTGCCTCATTCCAGACATAACCTGGCAGACCTCCTTGGTGTCCGGACTACATAAGCCTATAACAAGATCTGAATAAATCAATAGCTTACGATTGATAAAATGGTAAAGAAAAGAAGCAAGTACCCAGAATTCTAAACTATTAAAGTTTGAACTATGCAGAGATAAACATATGGAGGTAAACCAATATAAGTTAGGGCAAACCGAAATGAGATCTTCCTTCCATTATGGTATTCTCCTAAACAATTAGATTATTTGTTTCTACATTGATCCTTGTCTTGTCAGCTTAGAAGTGCAGCTTAACAACCATAAAACCTATTTTGGGCACAGGGACACAGTTCTCACGGTTCTCACATTTCAGTCGAATCAACCAGACCAAACTAATACTTAAGACACTATACTCATACAGTTTTAACTTAGCATCACTTCGAGAATAACCAAATCATGATCTTACTTTCATGTTTGGGAAATTGTGTATTTCAAAAAAAAAAAAGGAAAACATAGTAATAACTCCATGCAGAATCCTTGATGAACCAACAAATATTGGAATGCAGGGATTTCAAATCAAGAGTTATTCGAAGTTCTATATTCTTTCTCTAAATTCCCATCCCAAAGACTGTAGATGCCATTAAGGAAAGTTTGGCTCACATAGATTAGAGAGTATGATGGTGTAAAATATTGGTTTGATTCATGCAGCTACAAACATGGAGTATAATATGATGATATGGTACCTATCAAAAAAAATATGAAGACATGGATCATCGTAGGCAAATCATGATGCATATTTACACAACAATCTGACCAATATCAATTTCAATCATTTGTTTTCACCAAATATCAATTTTGACCGATTGGGGAATTTCACAAACCAATTATTAACTTCTATGATAATTTCCCAAATGTCAAGTGAAACTTGATGCCAAAAAAAAAAATTAAATAGTCTGCACACATCAGAGTATAAATTGTCATAACAAGGGGTAAGAGATACCAAAAGATAAAACATATTGGTGAAAGAAAAAGTAAAAGATTTCGTTCCTAGACAACATGAAAGCATCAAAATATTATAAAAAAATATAATTGGATCCATGAATGAAATAGAATGATAGATAAGATACCATTATACACAGAATAAGAAAAAAAATCACAAATTCCTACCAGCAAACAAATTTAATGAAGAGTTACAGACTTCATTCAACTATCATAACCTGGCCTTGTTCTCCTTGGCAATTGGTGGCACTGCCTCAGTGTCATGTAGAAGACTAGAAAAGGAAGCTAGTGCCCATGGCATATCTGGGTTTTTTTTTTTTTTTCCTTTTTATTGTTCCAGTTTTACAGTTCCCCGATCCCAGGAGTTTAGGACTGCATAATGAACCAGAGCTCAGAAATGGACACATCCTTCAGACTATCAAATAGAAGACCAATGACATTAACATATGAGCACAAAAATCCCAACTGAGCTATGTGCAAGCCTGCTAAACACTTAGAAATTTTCAATTGAAATAATGAGTGAACAATATAGACTTCATCATGCCTTTTCTCTTTTTCTTTTTCCTTTTTTTTTTTTTATTAACATGAAAACATTACGACTGTAGAAAAAATTATGGGTAGCAAGCAAAGTCATGGTATTTGTCATCACATGGACTCAAGTGCAAGAAGGGGGTATTGGTGAATGCTTACATGGCAGATTTGGTTAGTCACTGTATTTTAGGATACCAGTATAGAACTAAATAAGGTAATTTCCATTTGTTTCTCATTCTATGCAGAGGTTAAACCGAAAATGTGTAACTAACATCAAACAGCCAATATGTGTCTAATATTAGCTACAATGAACTAGAAATTTCTTCTTCAGTTTATCCATATTTTGATACACCTATTGGGTGTGTACCTCCCACAACCCTTGCTTATGCATGTCCAACATGGGTACTTCACATACTATAATGAGTCCATTCAAAATAAGTAAAATTTAGAAAGAAATAATAGTGATAATAGAGCGATCTCTAATTCCAATAGTATCACTAATTATTTAAAGACCGATTTGAGGCAATCAGAAGTATGGTCAAGAAACATATAAATTGTAAATGCAAGATACAAAAGAATCTCCATAATATTTCAAAGCAAAGTAGCAAACTAACCCAGAGCAACAGAATAACAAGTAAATAATGAAAAAGTATGTGTACGCCTATCTGTATCTCACTACAAGCAGTTGACCTGAAACACAATAGAATCCACAAGTAAAAATAATACCATTAATAATAGTTTGTAAATAAACACTTTGGCAATAAATACTCTTTTTAAGTGTCATTTATTGTCCATTTAAAGTATGACCATTGTACATTGGCACCACTTTCATTGAAAATTCTCTTGTGGTCTAATTCTACACCGCTTGGAAGAGCGAAATGAACAAAAATGAAAAAGAAAATAAAAAGAATCAGAAAAAAATCTCAAACCAGAATCATCCAGTTTCAGTACTTGACTGGAAACTCAAACTAGAGAACCTGCTTCTTAAATCTCCAGCCAAATCTTCCCTACCTGACTTGTCAAGATGTTCCAAAACCCTCTTATAAACAGAAAAGTTTGGCTTAAGACCCTTCTCAATCATCTCAATAAGAATCTTTTGAGCACTGATAAGATTTCCATTTCTCTGATGAAGGCTGGCAAGCAAGCTGTAAATCATATTGCTTGGCCACTTGTATGTGACACCCGAATCAACAACATACTCATATGCTTCTTCATATCGTCTGGAATGGAAATAGCCTTTGATAAAGGCAGCATGTGTTGTAAGCCGAGGTTCAAGCCCCCTAGATACCATCTGATCAAGAAACTTGATTGCAAAATCCAACTTTCCAAGCCTGTATGTGTAGTATATAAAGATCTCAAAGGTCAAAGCATCAGGAGGACAACCAGCTTCCTGCATTTCTTCAAGCACGTTGCAAGCTTCGTCATCTCGATTATTCTTACATAAACTACTAAGTAGGTAATTATAAGTTTTAGCATTTGGCCTACAACCAAACAGCCGCATCTCATCAAGCAGATCACGTGCTTCTTTAAAATTGCACTTCCGACACATTTCCCTAACCAAAATATTATAATATGATGTTTTCCTCTCTGTTATCTCCATCACAAACTTAGCCATTTCGAAGGAGCTGGAAACACTAAACATTTCAATCAAACCAAATAACCCAGAACGACGGCATACGCCACCAACATCATCCAACACTTCTATCAGTTTCCTCACAAAATCCATAATTGAGGCCTTACTCAAAGTAAAAACGGGCACAAACCCAAATGCCTTGCTAGTAAGACAAACACGTTTTGAATTAAAGTCTTTTAAAAGACATCTCATTGTCTCATAATCACCCAACCGCCCACAGTTATCAATAATCAAACTACAGATATCATAATTACGGCTCAACCCTGATCTCGAATGACTAATCCATCCAAAGAATCGCATAGCAGACAATCTTTCTAAATTCAAAACCCGAAAAATCTCAGTAACTGAAGCAACAGACAGACGTAAATTCATCAAATTCAACTTGACCTCCATATCAATTTCATCACTTCTAATCACCTTAATAATTTCAGAAATTCGTTTTGGACTCATATTTGGCACTAACTCATCAATACCCTTGTTCCCAAATTCAAAACTTCCACTACAATTATCGAAAGATGAGATAGAAAGTAACCGAAAAGAAGTTTGAGTGTAAGGCTTCAACGAGTTGACATTCAACCTTGCACATGTATTCCAAAAAATATTACTACATGCATAGAAGTGTGAAACTTTTTGAGATTGAAAAAATGAGGACGACCCAGATGAGAACATAATGGAAAATTGAGAACCTGATGTAGTGTTCCATTGAATTCGATTCTTTGCTGGATTCAATACAACACGCCTACTATGATAAACATCCCTGTCAGCACATAAATAGGAATATCCTTGGGAGAGACACAATGAAGGCTTTGGAGAAGAAATCAAAGCAGACCCAGATGATAAAATCAAGCGAAATTGATAACCTGAAGCGGGGTTCTTGTAAAGTTGATTGCTTTCTACGGAAGTTACAGAGAGCAATGATTTGGAACAAATTAGGGTTTTGGGAGGAGTAAAAAGAGAAAATGGCGGTGAGGATCGAAGAACGGGAGAGCGAAGAAGTTGAGGGTTTGAGAAGTACCTGAAGCTCTTGCAGATGTGTGAGATTTTCATCATCTCACGTTCTTGCAAGAGTAGAGTTAGACTGGTTCTTCCGTTTCTAACGCATTCACGGGGGAGAGAGAGGGTTCTGGACTCACGTGTGTGGGTTTTGGGGAAAGGGCGATTGGGTCAACCCGGCCCAACTCGATAAATAATTTTTATTTATTTTTTAATAAATAAATAAAAATTGTTGTTTTAAAAAAATGTTGTATAAATATAGAGATGGATTGGTAATAAAGTGATATAAATAAAAGTTATTTTTTCAGAAATATTTTAAAACACATAAATCAAATTAATAATATTCTAAAATTCAATGGCATTTTGATTTTGAATAATGTCATAAATTGTTTTTAAAAACTATTTTTCTAAAAATTATTTTTAAAAATTATTTCAAGAGCTAATTTTTATTTTTTAAAATAAATTTTATTTTCTTGTTTTTTTCTTTTTTTCAAATATATATATGATTAAAATATTTAAAATTTATAAATTTTAATAAATAAATCAATCATAACACACTCACATCCTTTTTTTTTTCCTATTCAACAAACACCCTAGAAAAATTACAAATAAATCATTGAAAATTGAAAATATAATTAAAAACAATTATTTTTCAAAAATATTAATAGAAAAATCTATGCACTATAATTCTCCATGAAATAATTTGGTGAAATCAATGATATTATTAATCAAAATAGTAATTTAAAAATGACGTGTCAGCTTCTCGGACCAATTCTTGTGCAACACGGAACCTGAGTTGGGCCGAACCCGAACCCGAACCCGAACTCTATAAAATAACCTCCCTTCGTCTGGAAATTTGCTGTAGAAAGTTCTCGTTCGTTCCTCTGCGTATTACAAATTATATAACCCTAAGCCGCTGTCGTTGTTTCCCTAGAAAATCTCGAGGTTTTAGAAATGGCGTCGTTTGATGAAGCACCTCCTGGCAATCCCGCTGCTGGAGAGAAGATCTTCAAGACCAAGTGCGCTCAGTGCCACACCGTCGACAAAGGCGCTGGTCACAAGCAAGGACCTAATCTTACCGCTCCTCTCTCTAGTTCTCCTTTTTTCAGCTCTGCGTTGGTTGGAACTAGTGGGGTATAATTAGATCTGTCTGGCTGGTGAGGATAGCAAGGGGGAAATGGAATTTTTGTGAATAAAAATATTGGGTTTTTTTGGGAGATCGGGGAGGTGTATATTGATCTCCACATGTCATCAGGTAGGGTCTCTTTGGTTTCCGAGAAAATTTTGAGTTGGGAATAGAAAGTGGAGATTTTTGCGGCTAAGATCCTGTGATTTGATCAAAACAGTTGATGAGTTGCGATTTTGATGGATTTGCGATTAATTACATTTGTATTAATCTTGTTGTTCCTTCCCCTGACATGTTTGGTTCTGATAGTTCATTGAAGTGTGTATTTATAGTAAGCAGATTTGTTTGGTTGCCGAATAAATAGGAATGGAAAATACAACTTTTGAGAATGGTTCATCAAGTCTTAAATATACCAATTACGTCTGTTGGGTTGTCAAGTAAGAAAATTTTGGTCTCGAAATATACTCCAACAAAGTGTATATGTACTAACAAGGATCTGTTTGGTAGACAAGGAAATATGGGTTGAGGAGAACAATATGTTCATGGGGTTTTATGTTCTCTTTCCAAAAAGGCCAACTTATGTGGATTTGGGAGGTTTCTTTGGGTGCTTTATCCATAAAAATTTGCAATTCCAGAATGGAAACGCCCCGGTGGAGATAATTATTTAAATATGGATCTGGAAACAAATTATTACATATCTAACTTTTTTATGCATATGCATGGAAATGGAATTATGTACTGTGATTTTGTAAGAGTTCTAGGTGTTGAGATATCATGTTATCAAATATTTAATACCACAAATGTTGGTGAAAAATGTATTTTCCACACAGTTTTGAAATTTTATGAAGGAAAATTCATGGGAATGATTGTGTTTAATAATTATTTGTGTAATATCCCAAGTGTGATCAAATAATGGGTTCCTTAATTCTTGGAAATTCTTCCAGTACTTGGTGTCAGAATGCTAGTGAAAGAGCGAAACTGAAGTCATCTCCCTTTTATTTTTTAGTAGTGTGTTTACCATTTATTGAATCCTTTTTAATTGTTTTTTTCATCAAATCATTGTGTTTTCAAGGATTTGGTAGGAATTATAGCTTGCATTTGGCATTTGTGTAATGGGTGTATCAGTTATAATCCTTATTTGTATACTTTGATGGTTGCCTTATTAGTTGAAAGAAGGTGGATATTGGAGAACTTTGAGGTGTTCGTATTGTTTTGATAGCCTGTGTGTCATTGTCTTTCTTTCTTCTCCCCATTTTAACTTTAAAAACCTACAGGACCCAATCTGAATGGCCTTTTCGGTAGGCAGTCTGGCACAACTCCCGGTTACTCATACTCTGCTGCTAACAAGAACATGGCTGTTATTTGGGAGGAAAAGACATTGTATGACTACTTGCTGAACCCAAAGAAGGTATGGGCTGGTTGAGTCTACTTTCTTAAAGACTCATTTGGAATTTTTATTAGAATTATATCTGCCAACATAATTTTATGTATCATGCATTCATGTTATCGAAAAGCCAAAATTATTTATTTTGGGTCTAAAAATGCACAGCATCTTGTAGAAGCTTTCTACTAATTATAATTTAGAGTTCTTCAATGTTGTTATGATATTAGTATCATGATATTAATGGATTCCAGGATCATAAATGGGAACTGTTCATGTTGCTACTATTGTGGTGATTAGGCTGTGGACTGACTTTCTGTGGAAGTGAACTTGGAATGTGAGAGGTTTCTGGTTGTAGGTTATATCGAGTCTTTGTTACAATATATGTGGATACACCATTTGTCTTATCTCTATATTCATAGACATAAATCCCATGTAGCCTTTAACTAGGAATCTCATATTGGATTTACATCAAAGATGACAGAACAGTTATGATACATTGTGAGGCTATAAAATCCCTAGTCATTTGGACAATTAGCATGCAAGTAATTGAGTTAAAGGTTTTTGAGGTCGAAAAAATGGTATTAGTTCAATTACAGTAAGAACTATTTTCATACTATTTTTAGGGTTAGGAAGATTATTTTTTCTTTAGTTTCAAAATAAGTGTTTTGAGTGCTGATGATACCTTACTTTCTTTCTTCTTTCTTTCTCTCTCTCTCTCTCTCTCTTTTTTAAAATTTTTTTAACCTATCAAAAAAAAAGTAATCAATACTCAGAATACTTATTTGCATGGGTTTGCCTATACATTTTTCATTGCCGGTATTGTAGAATGATGGTCAACTTGCATGAGGTTCATGTATTTGTTACAAGGATTGAGAACAAACAACTATGTAGACAATATTATGATGACTACTTCTACAAAAATAAAATGAATTTGAATCTTGCTCAGCTGCGAGAAAAGTGAGATTTTTGTGTTTATCCCGGAAGGCATTTGGATGATGATCAGAAATAAGATAATTCTGCATTGAACTTGGTAATTACAAACTACAGTGGATACAACACAAACAAAGGATAAGAAATCCTTTTACAAAGCTGGAATTTGTCTTTTTCAGGTTACTTCCTTTTCCTTGTTTTCTGTAACTAATAACTTTGTAAAATTTATTTTATGCAGTACATTCCTGGAACAAAGATGGTGTTCCCTGGACTAAAGAAGCCTCAGGATCGGGCCGACTTGATTGCATATTTGAAGCAAGCCACTGCTTAATTTGAAACTAAACGTTTGAAGAGAGTCCATTTTGCAGTTGCTAGAGGTAGCGGAACCAGATGGCAGTACCATTCTTTTCCAAATAAAATAGACTTATGTTGGTAGGTCTGGCATAATGAGAGTGTGTAGTTATTGCTACTTTTGCTAAGAGATTGCCTTGGCAAACATTCAATTGGATTCAGTTACCTGTTTGTGACTATCTGATGAATATTTGGTGAAACATCAATTTACTACTATGAATGGCTGGGCTAGTCTTTATATGATTAGCAATATCAGAAGACTGGTTTATGGTTAAGTTCCTTTTTCTTTGTTTCTTTCTTTGATTCTTTCTTTTTAACCCAAGCTGATGACATACGAGGTTGCGGTTGATGCTGTTAGCGTGAGCAGAGCAGCATCATTGTCTTTTAGCCGTGTTGGAAACATTATGAAATAACATTTGCAAGGACTTAGTCATCTCATCTGAAAACCAATTAAGTGGTGAACATTCATATTCTATATCTGAAAGCCAATTAATTGTCGGACATTCATATTCTATTCATTGTAGGGTTTAACCATTTAGAGGTACACCTTTACGTTTGATCTATTCCATACAACACGCTTATCTCCATCTCGAGTATTACTCATACTGAACCATCACCCTTCTTAACAAGGGGATTGTTTAGCATGTGGCTTATCAAAGGTTTCGATTTTGAACTCTCAGTGATTAAGTGTATTTAGTTCAAATATCAAATGGGGCAAGTGAAATTTAAAGAAAAGACTTTTTAAATAATGTGTTTTTGAGCAAACCCATATCAATTTATGATGATAATTGAAATGAAAGTTGGTCTAATATTTGTGGGTTTCACTTGATTTTAAAGTAGTTATGAACATGACATCAAATTGGTGAAAGATTTAGGTAGCATATGAAAGGTAACAGGGAAATTAATAAATGTATTTTATTTTATTTATATAAATACTAATATTAATAATTGTTTATCAAATTTAAATAATATTAAAAATATCAAATCCTTAATAATTATACCTAGTCAATGAAATATAAATATGTTACATTAAATTCTAAACTCTTTCACCCTTTTTTTTTTAACTTCAAAACAAAATTTTAGAATGAGAATTATTTAAAATATATATATAATAATAATTTTATTTAATTATTGGTTTTTGCATTCCTTGTAGTTGTAGGAACATTACTCCCACATTAAGTAAACACATCCTTGGATGCCATTTTTTATGAGAAAGGGCCTTTGAGATTGTAAAATCATCCAATTAAACCCTAATTTGATTCAACATCCTTTCATCTCACATAATTCATGTCTCAATCAAAGCCAATCTAAACTTATGCTTGGACAAATTGGAAATGTTTCAAAACCTGCATAGTGATTCATTTCCATTCCTTTTCCTGCGTTCCAAATGCACACTCTATGTTTACTAATCTAGAAAACAAAAGGGGTAAAATATTGATAAAGCTTGGACATATATGATGTAGCTCCAAAATTTAGAAATTCTGAAAGGAATCTGTCAAATACAGCTGTAGTAGTAGAAGAAGAACAATCCATTGCATACAAACACTAGAGAGATGGGTTATGAAATTTGTTAGTCACCGTGGTGGGGCTGTAATCCTTGAGTTCTCCAACATGGACTTTAAGATTGAGGCTTTGATGCTCTAAGGAGTCCAGGTATCTGTAACACAAAGGTGGAACACAAACCATGATAAAAGGGAGCATCTCAGTACAGGTATATTATTAGTATGTGAAAGAAACATATCTGTAAATAAGGTGGAATTAGCTTATAGTTAAAAGAGCTAGATGGAGAGGAACAAATAGAAAGAGAATAGAACAACAAGATGAGCACGTTCTTATTCAAGATGGAGATATAACATCAAGCAAAGGGATTCACATTTTTTAAGGTCTTCGTTTTTTTTCAATTGACAAGAATCAAGGGCCTGTTTGGAAGAGCTTTTAACTTGTAGTCTTAGGCCATGTTTGGAATACTAGAATAGAGAATAGGAATGAAAAATTAATTCCATTCTCATTCACTAATGTGTTTATATTGCCTTTTAGAATGGGAATGGGAATAAAAAATTTATGAGTATGGAAACCAAATCCCACTAGTACTAGGATTTGATTCCCTCTTTTCTATATGGTATTGTGATTCACCTTCATTCTCACCCTATTTCTATTCCTATTCCCACATACCAAACGTATCATTCGCAAACGCACCCTAATGGTATTTGGTATAATGGAATAGGAGTGGAAATGTGGGTGAATCATAATCTAATGTAAAAGAGAGGAATCAAAATCCTAGAAAGAATGGGATTTGGTTTCCATAAAAAAGAATTTTTTATTTCTATTCTCGTTCTAAAAAACAATCCAAACACATTAATGAATAGGAATGGAATTGATTTCACATTCCCATTCTTTATTCCAGTATTTCAAACATGACCTTAATGGTAGAAAAATCCCATTGTATTTGAGGAAAAATAGGAGGATCCCCACTTTTCCAAAATATATGGAAATATAGTGTTCATATTTGATGGTTCTATCCAAATATTCTTGAAAATTATAATGCTACTTTTAGCATTTAAGAAACTTTTCCAAACAGCTCAAGTCTCTAGAAACACATGAAAATATGTATAATCCAATATTTTGATGTGTCCTAGATACATACAACTTGCCCTTAACTGGACCAAAACTTACAAGAATCCTAACGATAATGAGGTAGATTTGTGCTAATAGTGACAATGTATGTGTAGGAGAAAATTGTCGAAGAACTAGATCTATAATTATCCAGGTAATACTTTTGGCACAAATACAACACACTTGACATGGGAACTCCTGAAAATCTAACCATTCTAAAAGTGATAAACACAAGTCAAACGGGACCCGTTAAAAATTTCCGAACATCTAATTAGAACATTTAATTTAATGAGATGTGAAAATCCTGTTTCAAATCCATGGTCCACAGTTACCTAGTTACATTGACCTTCCACAATGTCTTTATAAAGCCAAAAGGCAATGCAGCACAGAACAATATATCGCTCATTTTAATAACCAAAGATGAATACCAACCTCAACACCTTTAGGGCCAATTCGATTGCGAGAAATAAAATTAACTATGAGATTAGCAAATTCATCAGGTTCATCTTCCTGCAACATTAGGAATTTAGAACAAATTGGAAACCAATTTCAAATATATATGAATATATGTTATACTTCCTGCCCCTTTTCTGCTTTAATCATTTTGGATACTCAATTTTAGTCACAAACAACTTCATCATACTTTTGACACTGAGATTGGCATTATGTAATTTCAATTAGAAGCATATCAAAATGGGCTTAGACAAGCGGGTCAAAGTTGACAAAGAGCTTTAGTCAAATATTATTAAATGAGAAAAAAACGTTGAAACTTTGATCAGCAAATGTGCTTAATGGACAAAATATTTTTTGCTGTCCTGAACAGCCCCAAGCATGTCTTGATATATGTACAACAACCCCCGAAATAGGGGAGAGCTTTTCAATATGCTGAAGAGTGAAACCCTTTTCATCATCTTTTTCTGAAAAACATAGTGATAATGTACAAGGAAACACAGAAAAATAACTGAAATAGACCTGTATAGCATGCCCCGAGTGTCTGACAACCACCATTTGAAATTTTCCTTGCATTTGACCTATTGTGAGGGATCTGTTACAGAATTGCAGAGAAGCTCTGAGTAAATTAACATGTATAAGGGCAATGTTCTTCAGTCAGCATAGCAGCTGCTGATAATTGCAGGCAAAAAAAAAAAACAGACTGCCAAATCCCAAAGAAACCATCTTTCAATTTGTAATGCAGCATAACCTATAAATAAAAGAAAGCACCATATAAGATTATATGGCCTTTAAAGGTATATGTATTTTGAGATATACCATTTGACAAATTCAATGAGATACAAATGCATATATATGCTGTGTGCGCACACGTGTGTGCAAATACTCACAGATGAATTCACACATACTCTTGCCTATAAGATATTTAGCCACAGTTTCAACTTTCATCATCTACAGAAGGATTCACCAGAGTCCATCATTGCTTTTTCACCAGAAAAAAGTTCAAAATCATTAGCTTTCTACTGCTGTGTGGCACAACTCTACAAGGTTTTTGCCAATCTTCAGAGCTTGCAGTAGGAAGCTCCACACCACCATGTCAAACAAAGCTCTTGAGCATCAATTTGGTAATGATATGGAAGTTCACAACCCATTAGTTTTCTAATTTCACATGGCACGTCTCTACTGTAATTTCTCCAATTTCAGAATTTTTCAACTGTCTGACTCCAGTAGGAATCTAGAACTCTCAATCAGCATGTCTGCCCCTCTCAGCAAAGCACAGACATTATTTTGGCATTCTCTGGAAGCAATCAATTAAATATCTATCAGACGTCCCATTCACTTGTTCAACCTTACAAGGGAGACTAAGAGATTGACCCTCTGCTTTTGGTAAAGCTAATTAACTTCATAAAAGAAGCAAACTGGAACACCCTTGCATACAGGATGTATTCTGCTTAAGAATCAAGGGAGCAGCCTATCAAGAAAGGGAAGAACAACAGAAACAAGGGAAAACTAGCTTTTCTGACCTCATCAGCTCTTTTAGCTACCAAAACAAATGCAATTCTACATCTTTAAAAGTTCTTCTGTTAGACTCCTTTCAAACAATCCACGTTAAGAAAAAAGAAATGGCCAATGGACCCCAATAAAAAACCATTCTGACTCGAGAACAAATCTCCTGTGACCTCCTTTTAAGTGTCTAGTAAGCCCTTATAAGATTATCTAGTATCCACTACCATTACTAGAAGGCTGGAAATACCTAGTACCAATCGTGGTTCTTTTCCTAGAAATCATAATTGTGGATTCATTTGGATTGGCAGCTATAAAACAGGGAGCACATGAAGAACCTTCATCACAAACCATTTTGTGATCCTTTCCAGGTGATGATTTCCCTTCTGTATCCATGTTTCCAGCATGGCAACTTTTACCCATAAAATCTGCTGAGAATTAGCAGAGCATATTCTGGATAGTACATTAAAATTTACAGAAACCAAATGAATGCATTCTCTAGTCAGATCTCTCCAAACATAAGGGAAATCTTAATTTTGGTTCCATGAGCTTGCTTGATGATATTATCCTTCATCAATTTTATTTTTCATCAGAATCTAGACTTTCCCAGTTGAAATTTGATCCATTTTATGTTGAAGATTGATTGAAAGTCCTCAGTCACTCCAGCAATTTCAATACTACATGACAGCAAATCTTTCAAGTCAGTTTCAAGTTGGGCATTTCTACCTACAACCTTCCAAAGTTATTCTAGGTTGAGGAACATCATACCGTAGATAAGTGAGTGAGTTATGGATAAATAATTGGCTATTATCCCTAAAAGTTATCCATATGAAACCAGGATATATATATATATATATATATAAAGAGCTGTAAAATTGTTTAGCCAAGTTTAACCGATAGAACCTGTCCAGTCTGTCTGTTCCAGCTAACAGTAGGAGCTTTGGAATGGGAGAAGACAGAAATTTGTCAGAAAGGCCTTCATACCTGTAATGCAAGTAAGTATGCAAATACTAATTAATTTGACATATAGGTGCCTTTTCAATGTAAATTTGCAGACAACTAGAAACCATCTCTAATAGAACAATAGGAAAATGAAAATGCTCTCTTTATAAATAAGAAAATGAAAATTTTCCTCATTGAGCTTCACTTCCGTGGGCATAGCATTTGAACACAATCCGTAAGGCATAAGACCAACATAGGCATAATTATAGTCCAAAGTCACTTGCTGTATCTAGAGATTTAAACCATTGATCTGTATACCAAATTATTAAACTTGAATCTACAAAATTGATCTGAACTCTAATCTATTAAATGAAATGAACCTATATGTTAAAATTGTAAATAAATAATCTTGAGATAGATCATTCCTATTCTATTGACAGGGTTGGAATCAATAACCTAACAGTACTATCACAACAGTCTATGAAAAAATTAACTGCAGCAATTACCCCAGTATGTGCCATAAAACACTCCAACTCATACTTAGGACACACACTTTGGAGGTATGGTCTCAATTGAGGAATCCATTACCACCTCTGTCAACCATGAGTTTGATCTCTTAAACATGCATATTGATAAGAATGATTTACTCATACCAGCCTCTCCAATATTCTTCTGTCTTTTCCAGCCTTGTTCGGTAAGTGTAACTGCAATGCAAAAATATGACTTAGCAATTAACAGGCAATATGTGACAAATATATTAATAGAAAGACCATCAATACAGTTGACTAGCTTTGTATGATAAAATGGTAACAACATACAATTACCATAACAGATGTGCTTACCATTCCTTTGAATCATCATACTTTAATGTGCTGGGGATAGATACACGGGCAGACTCAATGTTTCTTAAAGAGCCTCCTTTAACACTCCATTCAATCTATGCAGAGAGATAAAACATATAAATAGCCAAGATTGAAGCAGGGATACAAGATGACAATAAGAACATTTCATCCTAGAAACTCTAACTTATACATTGTGTTGGAGTGTGATGGTCCATGACAAGAAAACAGAAGACTAGAAAAGATGAACTTTATAATCTTCAGAGGAACTTTATTATAGAATAAAGTTCATGTAATTTACCTTGACAGGGTAATTACATTCTCAAGCATGTGACTCTCTCCAAATTTCCATTAGAACTTGATTATACAACGAGACACAAGACTAGAAAAGAAGAACTTTATAATCTTCAGAGAAACAAATACATAAATGGTGAACAATATTCCAATGAACATTGAGCATCACAACTTATAAATAGAAAAAAAACAACTTGTGAAATCAATGGATTAAAGGGGTGCATGACAAGAAAACAGAGGTCAAACCCCTCAACTAAATATAGTATTATCCCAATTATGTCAAAAAAATAAATCCTGGTTTGTGAAACCCATGTATCTCAGACCATATTTTCTATGAAGTCATAGAGGCCAACTTATCCTTTCAACTGCCACCAAACTAAGTCTCTTCTGATTCTTCCCTTCTGCTTGCAGCAATATCAAAATGAATCATATAACTTCTCACAAGTGCACTCACTGATTTTAGTTACACAGAAAAAACCATTTTGGAAAGAGTTTGAAATATTTTTTAGTTAAAATCAAGAAAATCTAAGCCCCATAATCCACTCTCAACCTTCTCTCACCTCATCTCAAACTGATGAAACCACTAGATTCTTATAAATGCTTTGTTTCTAGTTTTGCCCCTTATTGTCTTGCCACTGATTCAGCTCGATACCCTCTTTCAGCTAGGCTCAAGTAATTTATATGCTGTTTCTTCATTGCCAGTTCAGACAGGTCAGCAATGTGCAAACGAATAACAATAACTACATCAGTAAGAAGTACATGATTTACGTCGACAATGATGCCAGGATGAGAGTGATGAGTACAGGGGGTTGAATTAGTGAGAAAAGACTGTTTTAACCAAGGATGAAAATATCATTAATCACGGATATATCGGTACTTCGATTTTACGGATATATCGGAGATATATCGACGGATATTTTGGAAAAAAATATCGATAAGCCTAAAATTGATCAAAATTTATAAAAGTATAAGAAAAACTTCATAAAAATGTAATTAAAAGTATAATGATATTTTTAAATTGTTTTATTAAATAATTTGATATATGTATAATATGATTTATCATATTTGATAATAATATTGTATGTGCTAATAAAAAAAACTATAAATTTCATAGGTATATATTTATTATTAAATTATATCAAATATTATTCATAATAATATTTGTAATATTTGATTATAATATGTCTAATTTTAAAATATATTTTATAATTAAATAAAATTTTTTCATCTATTTGAATACCAAAAATATAAAAATTATCGTGATAATTTTCTTCATAGTGTTTTTAATACTTAATTAATATATTAATGATATTAAAAACACAATGAAGAAAATTATCACGATAATTTTTATATTTTTGGTATTCAAATAGATGAAAAAATTTTATTTAATTATAAAATAATTATAATTAATTTGTTCTTTAAAACATTTTTTAAAAATTATGTTTATATGATGAATTTACTTTATATATATTTGGTGCACCTTATATATCAAAGGGCAAACTTGCCCCAGCGGTTGGCTCGTTGCCAGCCAAACCTTTTGGTTGGGGTTTGAGCCCCCACGATAGAAATCTTGAGGCATTTTTAAAAGTTTGACCACACAGGCTTGTGTTGACCGCATTGACCCTCATTTGACCGCCCAAATTATCGCGATATATTGAAGATAAAATGATAAAATGCTAATAAATCCCAAGAAATAGGTGAAATTCACGATAAATTGATAAATATCGTGGAACCGATATATCTCTTCCATATATCGTGTCGAGATGCTCCGATACTCGATATTTTCCTCCCTAGTTTTAACCAGGATCATATAGCTGGTTTAAAATAGTTGAAGAAAAATCTTTCTTGAATTAAGTTGAATAATTTTATTTGTTGAATAATAACTTCATGGCAGCTCATATAACACTCACGCATAGTGTTCCCTTAAGTTGGTAAGTACAAAGCATGGTGCTATAGTATTCTCAATATCATTGAGGACTAAATACTTATTTCTCTTTGAGATTCCCAAAGGTCTGTTTGTTCCACTGTTTTTTTTCAACATAGAAAATGGGAAGAGAATGTTTTAGTACAATAGAATATACAACAAAGGCAAAGGGTATGTCAACTGAAAACGACAAAGAGAACAAACAAAAGATTAACCAAACAGCCACACCAACACAGCCAAATAATTCCCACAAACAGATCTCCAAGGAATACAATAAAAGGAAACCTCAAACCACACCCAACCCTAGGGCGAGCGAGTACATGAAGAAAAACACAGTTAGAGAGGAGGCACCTCTCTCATCATGCTGATCAGCTTACTGTTTAGCTGAGTTAGGTCTCTCTAGAAGAAGGTTTGAACCAAATCTCCTAGTAGGCCAGTGATGTAGTGAATCTAATGGTCATACCTCCCAGACCCTCTCCTCCCCTCAAAGGCCCATGAAATGTGAACAGTGAAATCCCCCTTCCACCATGAACCCCCCTAATCCCTATTGAAGACATGCCTTTTTCAAGCCCTTCAATAGGCGTAGAAGCTCAACCACAGAGGCCAGATCTGAACTACTAGCCTTGGGGAAAGCCTTTAACAAACCCCAAATAGACTCACAATAGACCACCAATATCCATATGCCACAGTTTGCCTGAAGAGCATCTGCCGAAGCTAATCTCAAGGCACCAAGGTTTCACTTGAATCATATAAAGTGTGAGGGAAACAAGAAGGGATTTAATTATGGTAAAGAAAAGGAAAAAAATTGAAGGAAATAAAATATAAATTTGAGCTTGACAAGTTTTTCCTACCATCATTTTCCAATTTTATAATTCTTTCATGTGTGAAGAATCTGAAATGTGAAATTTTTTTAAGCATTTTTTAGATTTCATTTTCCTTTGCATTTTTCATGCAAAATCAAAGGAACTATTTTAAGATTTCTTCCTCTACCTCTTTTTTTTCTTCCTTTCCATAGTTCTTTTTAAGATACAAGCAGAACCTCATAGGCGAGCAAATCCACCAAGTTCTACTGTCATCTTTTTTTTTTCTTTTTCTTTTTCAGTGACAAGCAAATCAATCTTGTCCAACAATATGATAGCAAAAGAAATGCTGGAAAACTCTATGTAACCAGACACAATAGCTTATTCTTTATGTATTTGAGCTTCTAGGTAAATCTGTGGCCCTCTAGTCTGTCCTGATCCAATATTGACACTTTTCCCACCATCTATTGATAGAGAGGATAGAATCTGTACAGCCACATGTTTGTAAAGTAAAAGGGAACAGGCAGCAATAGTTAGATACCGGGCTAGGCAATACTCCCTGCATCATGTTCAGATATCCAGATTCCCACTTGTGAGTTTATAGAACCTGTACAATCGTTAATAGATCAGGTTCTCCAGCATACTGGACCATATGATGCTAATGTATTTGGACCACACTTTGGTTTCCCTTTTTCATACCTAAATATCATTTTTGGGGTACCAACATATTTTTGTTTGATATAAGTTTCATAAAATATACACACTCACATGATCAGGGGTACACTTGGCTATGCATTCTACTTGATCTCTAAGGGATAAATATTTAACAGTAATTCATGATATGCAAAAGAAATTCCACAAGATTAACTATAATATTTTTTTTTTTTTTTTTTTGATAAATAAGATTAACTATAATATCCTTAAAGTACAAACATAAATAAAGAGAATAGATGGAAGATTAGAGTTCAAAGGTATTGTAGATACCGCTTTTTCAAGGGTTGAAAAATGCTGCATCCTGCTTGAGAGGATTTTCTGCATATGAATCAAGGAAGCCATCGCCGTTCCCTGAAATTCTTGTTGACTGTCAACACAGCTTCAATATAACATTGAGAAGCCATATGTAGAAGGGTATTTCTGGAAAAAAATGAAAAAAGAAAACCAAACCTCTACAACATCCACAACCACCAATCCACACAAGCTAGACAGTACTTTCTTTGCAGCAAGATGGACAGCAACTGAACCTCCCATGCTGTATAACAATGACATAAGTGCCAGTATCATCATAGTTAAAAGAGTAAAAAATGGCACCATAAGGATTAGATTGTCTTGAACAAATACTTAAGCATTTCCCATCAACTAAGGCTGTGCATGTGTGTGTAATGAGTAGAAAGGAAATAGGAAGACCATCACATCAGAATTGCTCTCAACACTCTCCTCATGAGAAGTAACTAAAAAAAGGCACGTACACAGCAGAAAATTAAGGCTTTTGCATTTCTAAAGAACAAATAAAATATGTTTTTAATTTCTGGTACAAAACTGTGTCAATGATACAAAGAGAAACGGTTGTACTCCATCTTCTCTTTTCTCATTTCAAATTCAAGCCCAAAGCCAAACAAAGCATTAAAGAGGAAGAAAGGCCATGCTATGGGGAAGAGAGGCTCAGCGGAGGCAGAAAGCCCACCAAGCCCTAAAGCTCCCTCAGCTGACAGGTCCAGGCCTCCTTCATTTGATAAGGCTCAATATAGAGGGAACCCAATTAGAACAAAGGAGCCCAAACCTCTTATTGGGCCAATTGTGCGATTTGGGCCAGCCTTCGATGCAATTAAAGAGTGGCCCATCAGATTCCTTTTTCCCAAAAGTCCGGGGTACAGTCTTCTCCTCTATGGAGAACCAACCCATTGCATTTCAAAAAAGATGTCCACTGGACAGCCAGTCCCACACAATATGAGGCTTCGCGTGAGTGGTTTGCCTCCATCTTATAAAAGGTCGATCATAAACAAAAATCACAATCCAAAGTTTCTAAGAGATTTAAGGAAGGATAGGTCCATCACAGCTGGTGGGGACATGGACTTCAGTGTGGTTTAATCGGTCCATCATATGAAGGAAGCCATGTAAGGGGGAACACTGCCCAAACTTGGAAATGACCCAAGCAGGCATTAGAGGGGTTGAGGAAGGAGGAGGGATTCTTCACTGTGTCCAGGTATTTCCTTCTAACCCTGAAACCATTGTCGAGAGCCAATTTCTAGATGGGGCTTCTGATTTGCATTCTCTTCCCCTTGCTTCCAGTTCACTCCTTGACCAATCTCTGTCCATTTTGATGAACCCTTAGGATCCAGTCTAGATTCCCTAACTATAATCCCAGTGAATGAGTTTGTCTCAGTGTCAATCCATAATGCTGGTGATCCCATTTTTGAAGCTGAGGAGTCCCTTGGAGATATCACTGGCCAAGAGCTAAAGGGCATTTCTCTCCACAAGTCACCACTTAGCACCTTAGTGAGTACCTTTTCACAGTCAACAGTTAACCTCTAGAACCAATCTCCTCCTCATTCGAAGGATTTCACATAGAGGGTCTCACACCCAGTAAAATGGTGAATGTAGTAATGTACAATCAGTTTTAGGAACTATGAAAATCAAGCTAATCGAAGGTTGTGAGAATGTCATCCCAGAGGGCAATAGTAGTGCAAGATCTATGTATATGGTTTATTTTAGGAGGAATTATAGACCGTTACCTAGAGTTCTTGGTGATTCTTAGGTTTTGATTTGGGCTCTTAAGTGTTCACATGAAGATCATTAGTCAAAATATTAAAGGGTTGGGTTCTAGAAAGAAAACAAGGGTTGTGAAGGATTTTATTAGTCTTGAAACCCTAGACATTGTGATGCTTCAAGAAACAAAGGGGGAGACATGTGATAGAAGGTTCGTGAGCAATGTCTGGAAAGTTAGAAATAAGGAGTAGTTTGTTCTTCTGACCTATGGGGCATCGAGAGGGGCTATGATAATATGGGATTCAAACAAGTTCAGTTGTTCAGAGATAGTATTAGGGTCTTTTTTGGTAACAATTAAACCAAGATCTGATGAAGAGGGAACTTTTTTGCTCACATCAGTTTATGGTCCCAATAATTCCAACCAGAGGAAGGATTTATGCTTAGAGCTTCAAGATCTTTTTGGTCTAACTTTTCTGAAATGGTGTGTAGGAGAGGACTTTAAGTCTTCAATGTCATAAGAAGAATCTCAAAAAAGTTGGGTGGCTCCAAGTTAACCCCTAGTGTGAGGGTTTTTCATGAGTTCATAACAGAAAGTGAGTTAATTGACCCCCCCTTCTCTTCCTTCTTAGAAACACATCTTTTATTTGGTCAAACATGCAAGAAACCCCTGTTTGTAAGAGGTTGGATAGATTTTTTGTACTCAAATGAAGTTTCCCTCAAAGCCTCCAAGAAGTGCTTCCTAGACTGACATATGATCATTGCCCAATTGTCCTATAACCCATTTAAGTGGGGTCTGACTCCATTCAGGTTTGAGAACATGTAGTTGTTTCAAGGAAAGATCTAGTTCTTGGTAGTGTCAATGTCAGGTTGGTCGGTGGTTAGGAGGGTTATAAATTCATAAAGAAGCTAACTTTATCAAATCTAAATTGAAGAATGGAATAAGGTGTTTTTTAGAGATTTAAAGGAAAAAAGGAGGAACATTCTTTCAAACATTATTACGTTGATATCAGAGAGCAAGAAGGGAATCTAACTCCTAAACTTTCAACAATGAGAGCTTTAAAAAAGGGGAACTAGAGGAGTTACTAATAAAGGAAGAGGTTCATTAAAGGCAACAAACAAGTGTCAAATGGATAAAAGCAGGAGATTGCAATTCCAAGTACTTCCATAAAGTGGCCAATGGTAGGGGAAATTGGAAGTTCATAAAATCCTTAGTGCCTAAAAAGGGGGTAACTCTAGGCAACATTGAAAATATTTCAGAGGAGATAGTGTGTTTTTTTGGCAAGTTACATTCCAAGTCCCCACGTGATTCTTTGACGATAGAAGGATCGGATTGGTGTCCCACATCTGGAGAGGGTGTTGCACGGTTGGACCACCCTTTTTTAGAAGAGGGGGTACTCTCCGCCATTTTTTAGTTAAACAAAGAAAAGACCCTTGAGCCTGATGGTTTCACCATTGCAATGTATAAGTAGTGTTGGGACGTGATTAAAGAGAACCTTATGAAGGTGTTCTTAGAGTTCCATGATCATAGGATAATAAATCAAAGTATCAAACCAGCAAAATCTCATATTTCAAACTTATCAACCTAGTTACTAGTATGTATAAGATTATAGCTAAGGTTTTATCAAGGCACATACGCAGAGTTCTCTATGAAACCATCTACATCTCCCAGGTAGCCTTTGTTGAAGGGAGACAAATATTGGATGTTGTTTTGATTGCCAAAGATATCATGTATGAGAAATGGCATTCAGGGGAGAAAATAGTAGTCTTCAAAATAGATTTTGAAAAGGCTTATGATTATGTGGACTAGGGCTTTTTTAGATTGTGTACTAAAAGAGAATAAGGCTTAGCACAAAATGGAGATCTTGGATAACGGGTTGCTTGTCTATGACCAAAAAGTGCATAAAATCCTAATTATTTTTAGGTAAATGTGTTAAGGATTTTGCAAGCTTGAATACATATTTTGTGTTTTTTATTTTCAAGTGTGTGTATGAAAACACATTTTTCCCCTAGCAAAAACCACACAATTGAAACTATTAGCAAAGTGAGAATATAAGATATGGAAACTAAACTATCAGAAGGGCAAAACCTGTGGCCAACAAGCACAATTGCAGGAGGAGAATCTCCATACATTTTCTTCAAAACAGCTAAAACATCATTGCAAAGGGTCTGCAAAGAAATGGTAAATAAAAGAAACTTCATAATAAAAGATAGAAAACTAATGAACCAAATTCTTTCAGTAACATCTAGTATTTCTCTGAATATCTACCTCAATTGATAGGTCTAGCTCATTTTCAGTGGATGACTTCCCATGTCCTCTCAAATCCATAGCTACTACCCGAGCTTTCTCCTTAATTTTACTTGCTGCCAGTGCGAAAGAAAGCCTGTCCAGACAAAACATTTCTCTTTACCTCTGTGAAAATGTTAGAGACAGCTTCAAATAACAAAATATCATAATATGCAAATATCATTTTTCATCTCCAACCAGATTGCAATGAGATATGAACTACAAACAAGTAATACTAAATATTGGGAATGTATTTATTCAACAGAGCTTCAGACAAGATAACTAATTTAGGTTGATGTGCAGAGAGGAGAAAAATTATCAAAGAAAATCTTTGAGCCAAAAGGAGAGGCTTTCAGTGAAAAGTTTGATTTAACCCTAAAATAAAAGGAAAAACATAGAACCTAAAGTGAAGGATCTCTAAATCATAGTATGGTTCAAGGTTTCCAATGTCAACATCAGTAGACATCCCAATTGAATAT
Organism: Vitis riparia; assembly: GCF_004353265.1. Taxonomy (NCBI): domain Eukaryota; kingdom Viridiplantae; phylum Streptophyta; class Magnoliopsida; order Vitales; family Vitaceae; genus Vitis; species Vitis riparia. The sequence goes on from NC_048448.1 coordinate 34,929,125, forward strand.
TTTGGAAAAGTTGGAAGTTTTTGTAAGATCTTGGGAAATATTAGAACACACCATATAGATACAAAATTAAAATTAGACACTAACATTCTAGCTAAATTTAACTAAATGTTACTTCATACCAAAAAAAAAAAAAAAGTTATTAAGATTCATATTGTAAAACAAAATTCAAAATCATCTCTGAATATTCACTGAGTTGATCCAATTAAAATTCAAAACCAAAGAGAAAATTCTAGAAATGGGAATTCATGACTGTTCTTTTTAAAATCAAAGGATATGCACACAAGTTCACATATTTTAAATATTGTTAAAAGAATACAATTGGCATAGCATGGACACTCATTCTGCTTGCATTTTTTCTTTTATTCTCTTTTTCTTTTGGGTGCAAGGGAGGCACCAACAGAATGCGTATACACATTTCTGGCACTGATACATATGTGACAATCCATTTTATTTTTAGTTGACCAAGTCAGTCAGTGGCTAGCATCACTACCATGGTTCTTGTTACACGGTTCCCTCACACTTGCTTGGGAAAACAAATGAAAATTGTGAGTCCATAACAAGATGGTTTCATATCAATATTACTCTAATAAAAATAGAAAACCATATTTACATAGTACAATTGTACAAGCATAAAATGAGCTTTGGGTGTAAAACCATTACCAAAAAATGACAGAAAGGTGAGATGAATAAGTTTAGAAATCATCATATTATATATCATAAGAGTTATGAAGTTTAAGTGCTTATACAACAAGAATCAAACATACCCAGAATAACCACCTCCATGTAGACAAAAGACAACTGGCCCTTCTGTTCCTGCCATATACACGTGAAATACCTAAAACAACAAAGATCATTAAAGATAATATTCTCACAAAAGGGGCGAAAAAAGAACCTTCAAGAGGCAATGGAAAAGTCAAATGAAGTGGTCACTAACATCATTCGAGTCAGGAATGCAAACATCATCCTCTTGATCAAAATAAGCCGACCACTCCAAAGGAGCGTACTTCTGTAGAGAAGTCCTACTAGAAGAATTGGAAAGGATTAAATATAGAATCATGATACAAACACCAAAAAGTGCAATAAAAGGATATAGAATCATGATACAAACACCAAAAAGTGCAATAAAAGGATATAGAACCATGATTCAAACACTAAAAAGTGCAATAAAAGGATATAACAATAAAGGAATATTCACAAATAACCCTTAGCAATTATGACTTAAGCATTTTTTAAAGACCAAATAATAAGTTGAAGATGAAATAAAAATTTTATGAGCCTACAATTTACTTGTGTGCAAATGCATTAAACTATGATTTGTGAACAAGGACACAACCCCTGCATTATGGACAGACATATCACATGTGAGTTGTCAGAGATGACAACCACCCAAAAGCTAAAGAAATGGGATATACTTGTGTGTATCTTATGTATGAACTTTATGAAAAACATATTTTTATGTTGTTTATGTTTATTTTCATGCATTCTGAAAAACTATTGTAGTCAATAATACACTTCTAGGAATTAAATAAATCACGAAAAAATTGTGTTTCTCAGCTAATTTGAGAATGTAGTATGGAATTATTATAAGAAAATTTGCAACAGTTAACCAATTTTGCAGTTGAATTTCTTGGACAGTCATTGTTGACATCAATCCATGCTCAGGTTTTTTGTCATCCCTGGTCTTTTCTTTTGGCTCTCTTATTTTCTAGTGTTTCTTATATACACCTCTTCTACTAGGGTAGGCCTCTTTATGGCATTTATAATATTTATCTTTTTGTCCAAAAAAAAGAATTGTCTACTTAAGAGAGACGTCATGATCATTGTCCCATGGACAGCACTTCCACCATTTTGCCCAACACTATAACAACATTATTGCCATTGCCACCATCCATTTTTTACACAAGCAAGGCATCAGCCCACCACCACTACCACCACCCCTACTGCACCATTGCTGTCATCACCTCTTTTACCACTGCATTCAACACCATCCTTGCCACTACACTGCCTTTGTTGCTACCGTGCCCAAACAAACGTTTCTTCAAGTGGTTAATCTACTTATTGTATTGGTTTTGGATCTATTAATAAAAATGTAATATACTCATTCAGTAAACATCTTTTTGATAGGTTATCAATTATTTAATCAAAGAGAATTAGGTTGGGCAGACACCAAATACAATCCTCATAATTCTTTTGGTAACTACTATTTAGAAGTTGAACCAACTTCTAAATAATTTGGCCAACCCATCAAACAAGCTTATTCATCAAGACTTAATTTCAAGCAAATTTCATTTGAATGCATTTAATTACGTCAAGTACCCATTTCTAAGGGCCCTAATTCAGAAACTCTTTGAAGATATTAATTTGAACTTTTATTTATGATTTTGCTAATTCATCCAAAATTCAGGTGATCGAAATTTCAAATAATTTATATAAACTTGTCCCTAAATTTAGAAGCTCAGCCAGCACAAATAAATCCCAAAACAAATCTAAAAATTCAGAATGACTTCATCAAGAATCAGGCAGCACAAAATTCAAGAAAGATAAAGAACTTGCAAAAGAATTTAAAACAATAAATAAAAACAAATTCACCCATTAATTCAAAACCCAAATACAATCAAACAAAGCACCAGCAAAATTACATGACAATCATACAATCAAATACCAGAAAATTCAAGAGCAGCTATTGAAAAAGAAAGAGAGAGAGAGAGAGAGAGAGAGAGAAAGGGAGAATCCATTTGAATAGAAAACAATCTAAACAAATTTGAGAATAGTCAATTAAAATTAAACGATCCATTAATTCACCAACCAAATAAAATTCCATACAAACGCATGTCAAATACCGCAAAATTTAAGAACATATATTGGAAAACAAAAAATAAATGAAAAAAATAACCCAGTTGAAATTATTAACAAAAAGAAAAAACCCATTAACCAGAATTGAAAATGGCGCCTAGGGATAGAGAACTGACTGAGATGCAGGGCGATGAGGAATGGAGGAGAAGGCAGAGGCGGGTTTAGTTTGGGTTGGTTGCGGTTCTTCTTCCGAACCCTCTTCTGGGAGTGAACCTAGGTTCGAAGAATCCATTGATCCAAATCCAAAAGCTATTCTGCTGAATTCTAAGACTCGTTTTCAGGAAGTGAAAGCAAAATCTGGGGCGATTGCTCAGCTGTTGGATGTTTCTATGTTTTCCCTTTGTCTGATCGGCTGGGTCCGGTTTAGTGGGTTCGGCTTCGTGTCTCATGCCCATTTGATAAGTTCAACCCCAGCCCAATTTCGTACAAAAAGATTAGCTTAGTTGAGAAATTTCAACTAACCGATCCAAGAATGAATCGGCTGGGGCCCAGATTGGTATGCGCAGGTTCGGGTCCTAGACCCGTTGTTTTGCCTTGAAACCCTCGCATAAATAATATTTTTGAGAATAGTTTTCTTTTAGAAGAAAAAAAAATTATTTGACAATTAGGAAATTATTTTCAATTAAATAAAATATTAAATATAAAGATTATTTTAAAATATATTTAAAAACATTATAAACGAGTTTAAAACATTTCAAATTTTTATTTTACAAAACATTAGAGGATAGTTATTAAAAATCATTCTTAATTGTCTAAAACAGTTATAAAGGCGTCATTTCAAAAAATGCTTTTAAAAACTGTTTTTCAAAACTATTTTTAAAATATTTTTTATTTATATATATTTGATAATTTTGTTCTTAAAAACAAAACATATTTTCCTTTTTTTTTCTTTTTGTAGTACAAAAAATTATTTCAAAAAATAGTTATCAAAATAAGTAAATTTCGAGTTATTTACTAGATTTTTAAATATTTTTTAAAAATAAATTTTATATATGACTTTTTTTTCCGATTGTTCTTTATATCTATCTCATTGTTTTTCAAAACAATCATTAAAAAGCAAGTGAAAATACTAATTTAAAAACATGAAAAATAAATTTTGAAAATATAAGAACAATTGTCAAATACATATTTTTTTTAGTGTTTTTTGTTCTTCAAAATAAAAAATAGTTTTCAAACAACCCCTTCTATTTTCCTATTGGCAACATCTTTTCCTAATTTTTTAGAGCAATAGACAAACATGCCTTCTTAAAGTCTCAAATTTTAAAACATCTCCTATCATTCAATTCATTTTAATTAATATTTAATTAGTAAAATTTTAAAATTAATGTTTATTCTTCTATTAAGCTTTGTTTGGGAAATATTTTTGAATAACAATTTCTAAAATTTGTTCATTAATATTTCATAAAACAAAAGTATGTTTGAGAATTTAAATATCTTTTTGACTATGTTTTTAAATATGTTTAAAAATAACTTTATATCTAATATTTATTTTTAACGATTCTCTATATAATTGTTTTCTAAAACAATCATATAAAATAAGTGAAAATAAATTAAAACAATTAAAATATATTCTTTGAAAATATTTTTGTAGACTCCTTTTTGGACCAAGTCCTATTTATCTTTTTATTATTATTATTATTATTATTACTTTTATTAATAGCACCAAAGGGTATTTCATATCACCTTGGAAGAGCTGAACACTTCATTTGGAGTGGGGGATGACTTCTAGATAAACGAGATGCATGGGACATGTGGAAAAGAAGAGATGGCCACCTTGCCATGGTGGTGGTTGAAGATAGAGACTTGTTGAGTGGTGTACAGTGGAACGGGTAGAAGCTTATAGGAGAAGGAAAACAGAGCAAGAAAATTGAGGTGATATCTGAAGGATTGACGGAAAAGCAAGTGAGTCGGCTGATTCAAGGGGGTACCAGCTATAAGGAAAAAAGAAGAGGAAGAAAAACCGAGCAAAAAGGAAGAGGAAGGAGCAGAAGGGGAAGTGGAGGAATTAGTGAATTTCCTTGCTCATTTTCGCTAGAGAGAAGCTATCCCAGGTTGCGAACATTGTGGATTTTTTGTTCATATTGCTTATTACATTATTCTTCATGCTTTTTTCTTGTGTTTTTTTTTTTAACTTTCATTTGCTGCTTGGATGTGACTATTCTGTTATTCTCTCTTCTTTTTTTCGCTTAGGGTTATCATGCGTATGGGTTCATCCAAATCATGTTAATGTTCTCTGTCTATCCCATGTTCATAGCCCATGGATTCGCCTCTGAAATGAGGCTCAATATGTTTGTTATTTTTTTTCTTTCTCTATTTCTTCCTTGGGAACACGAGTAGCTCCTTCTCCTTCTTTTTGTGGGATTGGTCTTAGCTCAAAGGGATGTGGGGTGGTTTTTGTTGTTGATTCTCTAGGAGAGGATAACAGTCCCCTAAGGTTGGTTTCGGAAAACAACTCTTCGTTAGAGTTTGAAAAGGTCGAGGTGATCCCAATTGAAGTTGCAATGGGTGAGAATGATAAGGAAAAGGGGTCATATCTTGGCTTGGTTTCAATGAAAAAGGTGTCTATGGAGAATTGGTCCTCAAACAACCTGGAAGCTTTCAGCAACTGGTTGGGCATGCCGATAGTGGGCTTTGAGGCTGAGATCTTGGTGCTCCTTAGAAAAATGGAAGCTATGAAAGAGGTCCGGGGCTTTGGTGGAATGTCAGGACCTTCTGGCTGATGACGTTGGCTCCAAGCTGCTCGTGGAGGTGGTCGACACTTCCTTCCCCAAGCCCCTACTGCCGCTGGAAGCCGAAACCAACTTTTGCGTAAATGACATCGTTGATGAGTTTTACAGAGATGAGTGGTGGACTGGCGTGATCACTAGGATTTTGGAGGATTTAGAGCGCATTGTTTTATTCCAGAATCCTCTCGAAGAGATCCAGTTTGATCGGTCCGATTTGCGGATGCATGAGGAGTGGGTGGACGACAAATGGATCAGGCCCAAAAAATAAAGAATGACAGGTTGATTTTCAGCCCAGGAGCAACAGTAGAAGTGACCCTTAATGAATAAAGTGTTATCTGTTACACGTCCACACAACTCTGAAGTGGTCCAACACCTTGACCAAGTCCTCCACAACATCTTTCACTTCTTTACAGTTTAGGAATGTGTAACACAATTGCTGCATAATGGTGACAAGTGGCAACGACGTGGTTTGATGGGAAGCCACCGCTCTAATACCAAATGTAAGAATACATTCAATCCAAAGTGTATGAAACTTTTGCCATACGAAAAAAGATTTAAGATTAGCTACTTACCTCCAGCCATTGTTTTTGAATTTTGTACTGACTAGTTGTTGTAGGTTTTTGATTCTTCCAAACTCTGATCCCTCTCGTGAGATGGTGTATCACTGAAGAAAAAAACTGTAGAGAGACAAGTTCGGCTTCTTTAATTATTTAAAATTATATATTAAGTGGATAAGGATCACATAATGGACATTAATTGTAATTAATTATATAAATATAACGGTTTTACCCTATAGGGATTTCATTTTGTTTATATAATTAATTAGGATAAAATGTTAAAATTAGTTTTTCCTAATTTACCCACATGAGTTAGGAAGGACTAATTAATGGTTTATCATAAAGCTTAAATATAGAAGATATCAAACTATATTCATAATAAATATTATAAATTTAGTAAATAGTTTGATAAAATCTATCATAAAGATAATGAATCTGATTGAATTAGAGATTTAGCCCATATGCAATTTTTAATAAAATTAGATTCATTTTTAAGCATGTTTTACATTGGTATAACATGAATTTATTTAAAGCCTTAATTATTAATAAGCTTATAATCTTTTTGTACAGTTTTACCTAGCGTTTCTGATATTTGTTGTGAGGTTCCCGAACTTAGGGGAGATAACTTTAAGTTATGGAAGAAAAGAGTTTTTCTTCAATTAGGGTGCATGGACATAGACTACGCCATCAAGAAAGATGAACCACCTAAGATCACTGATACCAGCACACCTGATCAAATCCTACTATACAAACGTTGGGAGAAATCTAATCGCCTCAACGTGATGTATATTAAGACAAAAATTAGTGTTGGTATACGTGGTTCAATTGAGCAGCACGAGAATGTCCGCAAATTGCTAAAGGCTATTGATGAGCAATTTGTCACTTCAGATAAAGCCTTGGCGAGCACCCTAATTATGAAGTTCACATCCCTGAAGCTCACCGGTATAAAAGGTGTGTGCAAACACATCATGGAAATGAGGGACATAGTGGCTCAATTGAAGAAGCTCGAAGTAGAAATGTTTGAATCCTTCTTGGTTTACTTTATCCTTAACATTCTTCTGCCTCGGTATGGACCTTTCAAAATATTTTACAACACACATAAGAATAAGTGGTCTATCAATGAATTGATGACCATGTGTGTTCAAGAAGAAGGAAGGTTAATAATGGAGTAAGGAGAAAGTGTCATGCTGGTGATGCAAAAGAAATGAAAGAAAGGAAAATCTTAAGCCAGTCAAAAAAGAAAGCATAAAATTCCTCCCAAAGCTAACATTATGTAAGACGAAAAGTGTTTCTTTTGTAAAAAGAAATGATACATGAAGAAGAAATGTCTGAAATTCCAGAAATGGCTCGAGAAGAAAGGTAAACCTACCTCATTTGTTTGTTAAGAATCTAATATGGTTAACGCAAATACCAACACATGGTGGATTGATTCTGGATCTACAATCCACATTTCAAATTCCTTGTAGGGTATGTAAAACCTAAGGAAGTCAGTAAGTAATGAGCAATTCATCTTATCTGGAAACAAGATGGGCTCACATGTGGAAGCAATAGGGACATGTTATTTAACTTTAGATGGTGGTTTTGTTTTGGAATTGCAAAAGACCTTTTATGTACCAAGTTTCTCACAAAACTTGATTTCAATTTCAATCCTTCAACCTTTTACTTCGAGTGATAGATTATTTTTTGTTCATAACACCCCTCAAGTTCAAACGGGCGTAGAACAAACAATCGTTGGAATTCAACCAATCACTGAAGACCAACCAGTCATTGAAGTTCCACAAGTTGTTAACAACATTTCAATAGATCAAGTTGATTAGGAGTTGTCTGACACTTCTGAACAACAAATTGAACCTCATACTTCCCTAGAAGATAATGATGCAACCTTAAGAAGGTCTACTCAAACTAAGAGGTCAGCAATTCCTAGTGATTATATAGTGTATCTACAAGAATCTAATTATAATATAGGAGCCAAAAATGATCCTGAATCTTTTTCACAAGCCATGAGTTGCAAAGAATTAGAATTGTGGTACAATGCCATGAAGGAAGAGATGAGTTCCATGAGGTGCAACAATGTTTGGGACCTTGTTGAGTTGCCTAATGGTGCAAAAGCTATTGGTTGTAAATGGGTTTCTAAGACAAAGAAAGGCTCATTAGGCAACATTGAGAGATACAAGGTCAAACTTGTTGCAAAGGGGTTCGCTCGGAAAGAATGAATCGATTACACGGAAACCTTTTCTCCTGTATCTAAGAAAGATTTCTTACACATTATATTGGCATTAGTAGCCCATTTTGATTTGGAATTGGAACAAATGGATGTGAAAACTGCATTTCTTAATGAAGAGCTAAAGGAGGAGGTTTGCATGAAACAACCTAAAGAATTCCCCTCTAGTGATGGTGAGCAATTGGTTTGCAAGCTTAAGAAATCCATATACGGTTTAAAACAAGCATCCCGCCAATGGTATTTAAAATTCCATAACATAATTTCTTCATTTGGTTTTGTAGAAAATGTTATGGATCAATGCATATACCTTAAGGTCAGTGAGGGTAAAGTCTGTTTTCTTGTTTTATACGTGGATGACATCTTACTTGCAACCAATGATAAGGGTTTACTTCATGAGGTGAAACAATTTCTCTTTAAAAATTTTGACATGAAGGATATGGGTGAGGCATCTTATGTCATTGGCATTAAGATCCATAGAGACGGATTTCAAGGTATCTTAGGTCTGTCTCAGGAAACCTATATCAATAAAGTTTTAGAGAGATTTTGGATAAAGGATTGTTCACCTAGTGTTTCCCCAATAGTGAAGGGTGATAGGTTCAATCTAAACCAATGCCCGAAAAATGATCTTGAGATGGAACAGATGAAAAACATTCCATATGCTTTTGCAGTCAGAAGTCTGATGTATGCTCAGGTCTGCACAAGGTCTGATATTGCATTTGCTGTTGGAATGTTAAGACGATATCAGAGTAACCCAGGTTTGGACCACTGGAGAGTTGCAAAGAAAGTGATGAGATATCTTCAAGGAACCAAATATTACAAGCTTATGTATAGACAGACAAGCAATTTAGAGGTTGTAGGCTACTCAGATTCAGACTTTGCTGGTTGTGTTGATTCGCGTAAATCAACATATGGATACATTTTTACATTGGTCGGTGGAGCTATATCTTGGAAGAGCGTGAAGTAGACCTTAACTGCTACTTCTACTATAGAAGCTGAGTTCATATCCTGTTTTGAGGCTACTCCGCATGGTGTATGGCTTAAAAGTTTCATTTTCGGCCTTAAAATTATGGATTCAATAGCTAGGCCATTTAGTATATATTGCGACAATTCAGTTGTTGTCTTTATGGCAAAGAACAATAAAAGTGGAAGTCGAAACAAACACATCAACATTAAGTATCTAGCCATAAGAGAACATGTTAAAGAAAAAAAAAAGTTATTGAGCACATTAACACTGAATTGATGATCGCTGATCTTGTGACTAAGAGCATGTCACCGTTGAAATTCAAGGATCATGTAGTGAACATGGGACTTAGTTCTCTTATGTAGTTCTATTGTATAAACTCTTATTATGATGTTTTCTTATATTGATATGTACCTTTATTTAATTTTGAGAAAATTTAACTTCATTAGACTAAGAATAAACATAAGGTTTGTCATTAAGTAATATTGCCACATAAAGTATAATATTAAAAAATAAATACACTATAATACATGGAAGGTAACACTCGTTATATAGAGGACTTATCGCCATGATTCATGTATTTGTTACTTAATGCGAATAATTGATGGACTAAGATGAGACATTAGGTTAAAGGTGTAGACCAAGTGGGAGAATGTTATCTATTACACGTCCACACAACTCTGAAGTGGTCCAACACCTTGATCAAGTCCTCCACAACATCTTTCACTTCCTTACAGTTTAGGAACGTGTAACACAACTGCTGCATAATGGTGGCAAATGGAAACGGCGTGGTTTGATGGGAAGCCACAACTCTAAATATCAGTTTTTGGTCCCAAACATGTCTCTCTATTGTTCTCTTCTTTAGTGATACACCATCTCACGAGAGAAATAAGAGTTTCAAAGAATCAAAGACCTGCAGCAACTAGTCAGTACATAATTCAAAAACAATGGCTGGAGGTAAATAGTTGATCCTAAATCTTTTCAGATTGGATTCGTATGGCAAAAGTTTCATACACTTTGGATTGAATGTATTCTTACACAAAGTTCACATGATGCTTGGCTCCCTTCAATTATTTGTCAAGAAATTGGGTTAGGCTCATATGTGGTGTAGTGCTAGAGCTTAATATATATATATATATAGTGGTGAAGTTGGGGTTCTAGATGTAACTATAGATAACCTTCATATTTGACCGTTTCCTCCATGTTTGGAGGGTAGAAAATTTGGCCACTTGGAGAAGGTGGATGCATTTTATGATTATGGTTGGTGAAATGGAATAGTTACGAAAGTTCCTACATGTAGGAGGTATGTTGTCTTCAAGCATACAAACATGGAAAAATAGTTCATTCACTTGGACCTAAGGCCCCACATGGAGTGGCTTGATGGAAAATGGGTTTGTTGCTACTATGTTTGAGATAACAAATAAAGTTGAGAATAAAGATGAACACGTGGAGAAATGAAATTTGGAATGAGGGTCTCGCAAGCTTAATTTGAATTTGATATTGTATGTAAAATATACGTTGAAGTGATTGACCATGCATGACCACCTTCTAGTACAACTCCCTAGGCCACGTGTCATCTTCCTAATTCATTTTTTTATGTTTAAAAAATTGATCTTTTAAAAATTCCATTTTCAAATAATTTTCTGAAATTTCAATTTTTAAATTTAATTTTCAAAACTTCCGTTTTCAAATAATTTTTCAAAATTCCAATTCTTAAATTTAATTTTCAAATTTCCATTTTTAAACAATTTTTCTAAATTTCGATTCTCAAATTTAATTTTTAAAACTTCCATTTTCAAATAATTCTTCAAAATTCTAATTTCCAAATTTAATTTTTACAACTCCTATTTTCAAATAATTTTTCAAAATTCCAATTTTCAAATTTAATTTTTTAAAACTTCCATTTTCAAATAATTCTTCAAAATTCTAATTTTTAAATTTAATTTTAAAAAAAATCTCATTCTCAAATAATTTTCCAAAATTCCAATTTTCAAAACTTTAATCTTCAAATAATTTTCCAAAATTCCAATTTCCAAATTTAATTTTCAAAACTTCCATTTTCAAATAATTTTTCAAAATTCCAATTTTCAAATTTAATTTTTAAAAATGTCATTCTCAAACAAGCAACCTAATCCACGAACCTAGATTTGATTTTTCATCGATCTTTTTTTCCAAATAAGAAGTCACATTTAGGGTTTTTTCTTATATTGTTTTTCCTTTAAAAAAAATAAAACAAAAAATAAGTGACGACTCCAAGTATCTTTCTAAAAATTAAATTTTCACCAAATAAATAAAAAAATGAGTTCACCATCGAGTGGGAACGCATCGAGCAAAATACGTGGTCCACAATTTTGTTCATGGTTTTTAAGAACAAAAATTTATTTTATATTTTTTTGTTACCAAATATGTTTTTCTATTTTTTATTTATGAAAAATATTCATTTTCTAAAATAATTCCCAAACAAAGTCTTATATTTTCATCTTAATCATTTCCAAAACAAAAAACATAAATCCTCACAAGTCAAATAAATCTTTAGAGCTTACAAATAGTTTAAATTAATAATAGTATCAAATCATCGATATAGTTTGGGTTAGTTTAAATCGTTTGGGGCCAAAATAAGGTCGTATATTTTTTTCTACCCCCATAAAATTCAAGTGAACAATATTACCACACTATGTGTCCCAAGGTTTGATTAAATCTAAGTTTTTATGATAACAAAATAAAGGTTTAAATTTAATGTTAAAAATATTAAGTATGACACATAAGAAATTAACAACTTGTAAGAGAGTCATGAGGCATGTCTTAGGCTATACCCCTTGTGAAATTAACAACCACTCAATTCCATTCAAATAGTTGATTTTCAAATTTTGATTTGAATATCCTTACTTTATTTTGTCAAAATTTTATTATCTTTAATAAATTAATAATTTTATTATCTTTAATAAATTAATAAAATGAAGGTGACTTTTTAGAGAAATGACTTATTGAATATGCCCACCAAATAAAAACTTCATAATTGTTTTCACATCACGTGGAACATTGTCATGATGAGGTAGAAAATAGATTCCGTCAAGTTGGTTAATGATTCATTTTAGATTTTAGAAAACGTTTTTTATTTTTTAATATTTAAAAGTTTTATTTTTTAAGTATAAAAACTAAAAGCATTTTTTAAAATTGCTATCAAACATACTTTTAATTAATAAATTATAGTGTTATTTAGATATTTTTCACTCTACTTTCAAAAGTATAAAATATAAATTGAAAACAAATTTGTTCTAATTTCCTATATTTTAAAATGTTTTTCAAATTTTAAAAGTAAAATTGTAAAACTATAACAATCAACCATGTTTTTTTGCTGAAAAAAAAAAGAAAAGAAAAAAAAATGTAATCATTTTGTCTCAATAAATATAAACAGAAATAAACTATGCCCAAGGAAATATTTTTGAAACTAGTTCTAAAAATAGTTTTTGACATTTTCAATTACTATTTTTTGATGTTTTGTAAAATCAATTAAAAACAATTAAATAATACATTTTTTTTAAATTCTTTATTTTTATTTTTAAAAACAAAAAACTATTATATACATTTCAAATATGTCTTCTTTTATTTATTTATTTAATAATATAAAATTAGTTTCGATTTTTTTTACTGTGAAACGTGTTTTATTTTTTTAATATAAAAAACAAAAAAGAAAATTGGTTTTCAGGACAGTTGACAAACAAACCCCAAAAACTCTTAATTTTATCACAAAAAATAAAAACAAAGGTCTTTATTAAATGATTAATGATTTGGTATTTTATTAATATTTTTGTTTTTTTGAAAGTTATTTTCTCTTCTTTTTTTTTCCTACTATAATAATAATAATAATAATTTTTAAAATAATATGGTGGACCACATAAGATGCTCTAGTCATAACAAAACAAAAGAGGATGTGACTTCTAGTGACTTTTTCAAACTTCGCCTTTGAAAGACAAAAATATTTATTATAAATAAGTAAAATAACTTAAAATATTTAGTTTGAAAAATATTTTCACTTTATTCAAATAAAATAATTGAAGTATTTTAACTTTATTCAAACAAAAGAATACAAGTACAATGAAATCACATGCAAAATATCAGTGAATACAATTGGTTTGTAGACTTTTTCCATTTTTTGGATCCACGTACTCAGCAAAAAATATCAATATTTAAAATAATTTTTCATTAATTTGGAAGAATTTCCAATCAATTGTTTTTGCTTTTAAGATGTCTAAGTTTGTAACTTAATAATTTAATTTAAATAATTAAATAAATTAAGTATGTTTAATAAAATATCTTAATAATATGACTTAAAGTAATAAACAACTTTAAGTAATAAGTACAAATTTATATTTTTCATTTATTTATCTTAATTACCTTCACAATCTCTTTTCCTACTCGAGAACCTCCACCGTTGCTTGATCTTTTTTACCTTAATTATAATTTATGATAATAAATTTATTAATTAAAATAAATTTTAAAGTTAATTTTATCAAACAACCTTATTACTTAAAATAATAATTAAGTAATAAATTTTAAATCAATAATTTAAATATAATTTAACTTAAAATCAACTTAAGTTATTAAATAATAAGTATTAAGTTTTACCAAACACCTAAGACTTTTTTGTTTTTTTTTTTCTTTTTTTTTTTCTATAAAGGAAACTTTTAAATGTTCAATAATAATAATAAGGGTATGTCTGGTTTATAAAATTTTAAATAAACTAGGAGGGAAAAAAATGAAAAGGAAAAAATAATTAAGTCGATAATTTTTTTATATATTATTTCAAACACATTTTATTTATTTATTTTAACTCTTCTACATAAATATTAAATAATTTGAAAAAATGAAATTTTTTTAATTAATTTTAAATATATATATATATATATATATATATATATATATATATATATATATATTAAGAGTAAAATCAAAAGTAAAAAAAAAATAACATTTTTCTTAAAAAATTTTTCTTTTCCTAACATTTTTTAACCAAACATACCTTAAATGATTTTGCATATCATAAAATATAATAAATTTTGAAAATTTAAATTTTTTTTGAAATTTTTTTATATCTTCATTTATTATCAAACTAATTAAGGACATATGTCTTTAACAATTTCTTTAATTTAATTTTTTTTTTCTAAAATTTCTAAAAATGTTCAACTTTCTAATTCAATATTCTATTTTGGTATTTAATGATATACTCTATTATAATTCAATCCATAATCATTAGTTCCAATCTTATAATAAAAACATCATTAGTGTATCATTTCACTGTCTCCAATCTTTTCACCATTGATATGTGATTTATCAACCTAATTAATTAGTAGGACCCAATTCAATAAGGATATTTTGTAGACCAAAATTATTGAGACATTACTTGGATCCAATCTCCTATGAGTTTTATATGAAATTGACACTAAATTCATTCAAATAGCCAAAATTTCAAACCTTAATTTAAGTATTATAATGACCCATTTGTCAAAAATTTATTTTCATGTCAAATGATTAGATTAATCAAATGAAAGTGAACTTTTACAACAATTGCTTTATTAAGCACTAGAGATTATTCTAGTGTGCCAATTATAAAATTATCATCTTTAATTTGATTGGTAATAGTAACCTTCCATAAAAAGATTTTGGTAATAAATCTAGAGTGTGTTTGATAATAATTTTATGAGATGTTTTTAATTTTTTTTAATACTTAAATTTTTTATTTTTAAAGTATTTAAAAAACTAAAAACACCTTTTATAATCACTATCAAATATACTTTTAGAGACTATTTGATAGAGATTTTAGGAAGCGTTTTTAGTCAAAAAAAATGTTTTTTTTTTTAAAATAAGCGTTTGACAAATTTTATGAAACACTTTTAAAAATCTAAAAAATTGCTTTAAGTATTTTCTAGAGAAATATTTTATAGGTAATTATCTTACAAACACTTTGAGTATAAACATTGTCAAACATACTCTTAAAATTGGTTTGACAGTAATTTTAGGAAGTGTTTCCAATGTTTTTAACACGTAAAATTTTTTATCATTTAAGTGTTATAAATACTATAAATATTTTTTAGAATCACTACCAAACACAATCTTAAAGTGAGTTTGATTGTGTTTTTACTAAAAATATTTTCTTTGCAAGTGTTTTTAGAAATAACCTATCGGTGTGCGTTTCCCTAATGACATAAGGGAATCCAAATTGATACATAACTAATCAGTATTGATTCTTTTCGATAAAAAATCCTCCGTAATTTTATTATAAGAGCACTTCTTCATAAAACATTATAAGTGATTTTCTAATACTATAAGTGATTTTTCATATTTTAAAAAGTTTTTCCCAAAATTTGTCAAACACATGCTTTTTTTATTTTATAAAAATACTTTTTACACTAAAAACGCTTCCTACAATCCCTATCAAACGGTCTTTTATTTTTCCAACTTTCATTATTTTACTTTAAAAATCTCAAATTTCAATTTATGATTCACTTATTTATGTGGTAACATTGGGAGGTAATACTACAAAAAGATTAATGAATTTTGAACTTAAATTTTTTAAGTGTGAAATAGTAAAATCCAATATAATAACTTTCAAATGATACCATCAAAATCATAAATATTTTATTAAATACGATCTTATAAAAACTCAACCCAAAAATGAATAATACATACTACAACATGGTCCTTTTTTTTAAATATGACATATTTTATTTGAAGTTTCACATCAAGAGGACACATGTATTTTTTTTTTTAATATATAGTAATATTCCAAGTTTATTCACAATATGAAAAATGTGGTCACATGCAAGATATATGAGTGGTGTAAGGAACATTTCCCAAGCAATCACATCACTTTAGGGTTTTTTTTTTTCCCTTTGTTGGACCCACTAACAACCCAATGTTAATGGATCAACAACTAAAGTTAATTTTGAATAATTTGGAAGTATTTCAAAGGAAGACTGTTTAATTTTGCCTAAGACGTTTCTTCATGTGCCATAAAAATGTTCTAAAGAATCAAGCATATACGATAAGATTTGATAAGGTTAGTTAGATTATTATGTCACATGGGTTTTGCCAATCACAAAGTTATAAAATAAAATTTCAAAGTCTATTGTGGAATTTCCATCACTATAGTGAAGCTTTTCAAAATAAATTTATTAAAATGAATTAAAATTTCAAAATAAATACAATTTGGGTCGGTTTGCCCAAATTGTAATCCTATATTTTTTTGAACAAAAATTAGAGTGTGTTTGATAACGATTACATGAAACGTTTTTAATTTTTTTAACACTTGAATGACAAAATTTTTTAAGTGTTAGATATATTATTAACGTTTTTTATAATCACTATCCAACGGTAGTTAACAAATATAAAACTCTTATTGGATTTGATAATTTTTTTTTATTATTCAAAAATTACTTTATTTCCTTTTAATAAAATATCCATTTTTATTTATATATTTATTTTTTAGCCAATATAAAACTTCTCTTTTCCCATGCTCTTTATTATTATCATCATCAATTTAATTTAATGATACAAAAATAAATGGTAATTTAATTGACATGATCCATACCCATTTTCCATAAATTTTAAATTTTCATAAATATTAGTTTTATTTAAAATAAAAATTAATTACATTATTAAAAATTTAGCCTAAAAAAATTAATTAATTTTAGAAAAAATTTCCTAATTTATTTTTACTATATGTGATGTGCCCACTAGGCTGACTTACCTCATACTCCTTTTTTCCCTTTTTCCTCGTTCTTGGTTTGCACACAAGGCAAAGCTTTTTGTAGTGTGGAAATATGTTGGTTATATCTTTCACCAATGAAAAGCTTATTATAGATCCTCTTAAAGACTAAGCCAGCTCTCTCTCTCTCTATCTCTCTCTCTCTCTCTCTCTCTCTCTCTAAAGGGGTTGGCTTTTTGCAGGTATGGAATCTGAAGACTTTGATATTATCATTCTTTTGCATCCATTTCCCTCGTTGCAAATTGATCTCACCCATTTGTTTTTCTCATTTTCTGTTGCTGAAACTTCACTACCTTAAACCCATTGCTGTGGAGCCATTTTTTTTTTTTGCCAAAAAGGGTAAATTGGGGAGAATTTGGGATTGAGATTTAAGCATTGAATCGGAGGAGACCCTTTTGTTTTGGGTACTAGACGAATGAATCCAATAGCCTGAGAGAAACTTCTTTTGTATGCTACTTTTGTGGGGTTCTCTTCTTGAGTTTAGTAGACATGTATTTTTATGTTTTAATGTGTTGGAAGCATGTTATGTGAGACTTACCCAATTTACATAGGAATTGTGTGAATGTTTGTGGGTATCATGTGTGCTGATCAGTATTAACATTAATGTTAGATTGGACTAAAATTTTTTCCTCATTTGATCTTGCTGAAACGTTATTGCCTAAAACCCATTGTTGTGGACCATTTTTGGGGCAAAAAAAAAAGCTAGAAATTGGGAAGAATTATGGATAAGATCGAAGCATTGAATTGGGGGAGACCCTTTTGTTTTGGGCACTAGATGAATGAACCCAATAACCTGAGAGAAACTTTGTTCTGTTGTATGTTACTCTGTGGGTTTCTTTTCTGGAGATATGTCAATGTGCTGGAAGATTTATAATCTGAGGGTTTTTCCATTTGACATTTGAATTATATGAGTGCTTCTGTCGTAAGTTTTGACTAGTATTAGCATGGAAATTGATTGGACCCATTTGTTTTTCCTCACTTGATGTTGCTGAAACTTTACTGCCTAAAGCCCACTCTTGTGGACCACTTTTTGGCCAAAAAAGAAAAAAAAAATTAGATAATTTTGAATGAAATTGAGACATTGATTTGGAGGTGACCTTTTTGTTTTGGGGAACTAGATGAATGAACTCAATAACCCAAGAGAAACTTTGCTCTGATGCTATTTTTATGGGTTTCTATTTTTGGGCTCAGTAGACAATTTTGATATCTTTTATACTTTATTGTGTAAGAAGCAGCATTATAGTATGAGGCTTACCCAATAAAAATGTGCATCATGTGAATGTTCTATATATCATTTATGCTGATGTCTTACCATGAATGAAAATTGATCTGACCCATTTGTATTTCTCACTTGATGTTGCTGAAACTTTACCACCTAAAACCCACTGATGACTGATTATGGATCTCTTTTGGCCAAAAAGCAAGAAATTTGAAGAGAATTTTGATTTAATTTGAAACATTGATTTGGCAGTGACCCTTATGTTTTGGAAATTAGATGAACAAACCTAATAATCCAGGATAAACTTTGCTTTGATGCTACTTTTATATTTTCTTTTCTTGAGCTTAGTAGAAAATTCTGAGGTAAGTTAGTTATAGGCTAATGTGTTGGAAGCATTTCAATCCGTGGCTTATCGATTAAGAAATGAATTACTGTAAATGCTTTTGTATATTATGTGATTGGTGTTAGCATGCAAATTGGTTGAAAATATTTGTTTTTCTCACTTGATGTTGCTGTAATCTTGTTGCGTAAAGCCCATTGATATTGCTGCAATTTTGGCCAGAAAGGTGAGAAAAGTGAAAATTTTGATCAAGAAAAAACATTCAATTGAGGTGGACCCTTTTCTCTTGGAACTAGATGAATAAACCAATGAACCTGAAAGCGAACCTTCCTATACTGTATGCTACTTCTGGTTATTTTCTTCTTTTGAAGTTATTAGAAAACTCTGATGTTTCCTATATGCTAATATGTTTGAAGCATATCAATATAAGGTTTACCCATTTGAGCCATGAAGTGTGTGAATGCTTTTGTATGTCATATGTCTTCATTAGAATTTGCATCTAGGAAGTATGTAATATATTGTTTTTTGTTTTTAGTGCTGACTATTATGGCTGGTCAAGCCAAGGACTCATGGCGGTTGGGGCTTGCATGTTTATTTACCTTTTTATATGAGTTTCTATTAACAATTCAGCTAATTTATTTTCAGGTTCTTCATTTTTGTTCTTAGGTAAGATGGAAAATGGTCACAAAGAAGATGGAGATATGGAACATCCTGTTAAGTCTTCTGCACATAAGGTGGGGTGTTCATTTGATTTTCAATCAGCAAAGTGGAAATTCTCTATGGTTTTTCATCTGTAGAGATCCATACAGGTCAATTAATATTGTTATTTGTGTCTTCTATCTATCTTTTACCAATTGGGTGAGGTCTTGTATCCTTTGCCTAAACTGCACTTACATTATTATATCTTTATCTAGATTCTTTGTAGGACTTTCTTATCTATATTTTAGAGCTAGCGGCTTTTCTTTTACCATGATTTAAGGTGATATACAGAGGCAAAATGGAATACTGAAGGTTTTTCTGTTATTACTGGTGTTATAAATGATACCCAAATATATATTTTTGCTAGAATTTGTAGTCAGGCATGGATAATTCCAATTATTTGCAGATCTGCCAAAAATATAAATAGGTTCCAAGCACATTGTGGTTGAGTTGCCTTGTCACTAATCCCGATACATATCATCATGTGCCTTGCTTAAGTAAAATTGTTAAAACTTTAATTGAAAGACTTCGTGTTTGTTTGACTTGACTTTCACTTGGATGCCTGTTTCGAAGCAGGCATGTAGAGAGGTTCTGTTTCATATGTTTTGCTGGAAAGTATGTATATCAATGCATGTAGATGCCCTTGGTATCTCAAGTTTTTCTTGGGTGTAAGGGATAACATAGTTGTGTTAAGTAATTTAGAATTGGTAATTTGTTTAATATCAAGTTTATATTGTCAAATGATTCAAGTATAGCCAGCCTTTGCATACAGGCTTAATTCTTTTCCATTACCTTGAAATCTCGTATAATATCATGTCTTTGTTGAAGAAGCGTGTTGATGCTGGGTGCCTTTTGGTCTTGTAACTTGGAAAAGAGTCTGGTACCCTTGTAAGAGGAATGATTATGTGAGGATTTCTTCAATCAGGGCCTTTTTAATTTCATTAATGCTCATAATCTAATGGATATTCTTTTAGATTAGGATGGTTTCACTCGGGCATGTAAGCTTATAGGATTCTTAGGTGCCTTATTTGTAGGGTCTTATTTTCCCAATTCAGTAACTAAGTTAGCTGTGATTACAGTCATATGATAATATGTAATGTCATCACTCATATGGATGAAATGGTTTGGAAATTTTCTGTTATATTTTACCATTTCATAACTCCGGTGCACAGCTGTTGTGGCTGTTGTCTGATGAATGATGATGCTTTTTTTTTTTTTTTTCATTTTATTACACTTTATGTAAATAATATGCAGTTACATGAGTTAAAAAAGATCTTCAATTGGATACAACTATTGTCATTGCTTGAAAAATCACACTTGTATTGCTTGCATAGTTTTGTCATATTCCAGTCAAGTAGGGTGTACATGTGATAGCAAAATTCAAGCTCAAAGTGCTTTTGAGATTAGAATCATGAGATCCATAACTATTTGCTGATATAATGTGCTGTTACTTCTAGAAAATCCTTTTGTCCACCAGAATTTGTGCTTCAGTTAGCTTTAAAACTTTCTTTTGTTTTTAGCTCCTTTCTCTCTTTCTCTTTTAAGGTTGACCCAGGGAAGCCTGCTTCACTGACTTGGCAACGAAAATTAAATACTAAAGCGAATACACTTACAAGGTTCAATCTAAAACTTCGAGAGATAAAGCATCTGGTATGTTCACATCATTGTATTGCTTTATGGTTTTCCTACAAAAATGAACTATTTACATTTGAGACATCTTTAGAAGTGAGACGAAAACTGTAGCTGATATTGGAAAAAATATGGAATGTTAGAATGAGTTATAAAGTTCTTTCAGCATGAATTACATAGTTAGAAAATAAAATTATGCAATTGCATTTGCTATGCGTCACATGATTCTTTTCTGATTGAATAATATTCTTAGGCAAAATGACATCTTTTAAAGTTAAAATTATATTCTTGTTCATCCAAGTCGAAGCCTAAAACAACCTATCAGTGCTTCAGTGCTAGAGGAAAATTCTTAAAATTGGTGTAATTATGGACAGAAGAAATGGACCAGTAAGAATGAACACCAAGGTCTTTAACCTATGCATATGCAACATTTTTGCCAATAGATATCCAGTTTTTGCTATTTATTTTATCCTTTGTCTTCTCTAATTATATATTATTTGGTTATTTGGTCTTGTGAAGGCTCCATTAGGTGTAAGACTGTGGCATCATGTCAATGCAGAAGCAGCAAAAGGCAGAGTAATGTCTTTCACTTCAAAACATTTACATCCACTTTTTTGGTATTTAGGATGATATCTCATTCAACTAAAAGTTTCATGTGCTTTCTGTAACCATATTTCACATTTCAATTTTCAGATTTCCATTATTGATCCTTTTAGCAAGCGTCTCGTCACATCTTATCATGGTGTTCCTTTAGGTGGTATTGGGTAGGTGTTTATGCTTTATCTCTGATAAATTTATTTACATGAATGAATCCCTAGTCCTGCATTTTCTTCAATCATTGAGGTTGTGAATCATGGGGTGGCTTCATTATCTAGTAGTTCAAGAAGTTTGCTAAAAAAGAACAAATTAAATTGAAAGAAGTGTCATAGACAAAAGGACTAAGCAGTATATATTCATCAAAAGGAGAAAGAAATGATTTGATTCAATTTGGAGGATTGTGTTATTCTTAAGGGTCTTCCAGTCACATCTGATATTTGAATGCATCGATTTGTTTATCTTTAAAAAACTTGCAAAGATAAATCATAATTAGATGATGATATTTTTTCTTTATTGCTGATAGAAGAAGTTATTTTTTTCTTCTTATATTGTTTTAGGAGGATCTTATCCTTCCCCATGACTATCTATTTCATATGTTAATGAATTGCACAATTTCCTATCAAAACGGATTTCTTTGTTATCTTCTATTATTAAACAAGAAATTGACCCAAATAGAGTGGAATTATAAAACAAGATATGCACTCACCCAAATAGTTTCAAATAAAGCTTTGTCAAAAGTAGTTGAGTTTGGAGTATATTTTCTTATGGTTGACACATTCTGATTTGTAGTGGAGGAAGCATTGGAAGAAGTTACAGAGGTGAGTTTCAACGGTATCAATTATTCCCCAGAATATGTGAAGATAGCCCAGTCCTAGCAAATCAATTTTCTGTAAGTTTTGTCTATAACTACAATTGATATATTCTATTAGTATTGTCTCAGAAAAGCTCTCTTTTGATATCTGCATGTTTTTTTTTTTTTTTTTTTAATAAAAAAAAGGAATTGTTATAGGCACCAAATTAAGTTATCCCTTTCTGTAAACCACTTGATAAGGTCACGATAGCATACAAAAGACAGTCTCAAGGCTTTGATTATAAGGCTCAACTTCCAATTCAGATGGTTGGCTAGATTTGTCTGCGAAAATGCTTTAAATTGTGCTTAAAGTTTCTCTCTTGAGAAAAACAAATAAGAAATTTTAGAGTATCTTAAATATTTCTTAGTTGAAAAATTGAAGATCTCTGTATGCTTTTACCTTTTCTAGGTTTTTGTGTCACGCCCAAATGGTAAAAAATCTTCTACAGTATTATGCCCAAGGAATCTGGAGGTGCTCAAGTAAGTCATTGTTATTCTCTAGTCTAAAATTGATTTTCTTTATCCTTTACAAATCAGTATCTCATGCAAATTCTCAAGAAACATTGATTTGTGTTTATTAGTGAATTTATGAGACAGTGGAGGGAATTATTTTTCATGTTTATACATGCAGAGGAAGTGCATCTTCAGGCATTGGATCTTGGGATTGGAACCTGGACGGTGAGAGTTGCACATACCATGCTTTATATCCAAGGGCCTGGACAGTATATGAGGGTATCCACTTAACACTACTCTGGCCGTTTAGAACCTGTCAACATGGGATAGCTCTCTATATTTCATGTCAATTACTCATCTGATTTTGTATGCAGGTGAACCCGATCCAGAAATTAGTATCATTTCTAGTCAAATTTCCCCATTTATTCCCCATAATTACAAGGAGAGCAGCTTCCCTGTATCAGTATTTAAATTCACGGTAAGAGAGGGCTTCTGAGAAACTTCATTTATAAAAAAATCAATTTACCTCAAGAGAGCCTTGGTCCTCAGCAGTTATTTCCTATTTTCTTCAGCTATCAAATTCTGGAAAGACTTCTGCAGATATCACCTTGCTTTTTACGTGGGCTGTAAGTTAAATCTTTTAATTGCATATTTATTTGTTGCACAGCTGTTGTATAATTCCCGAATCTCTTGTCATCTTTGCCTTCAGTTGAAAAGTCCAACCGAAGTGCTAGTCCCCTAAACTCCATTTAGGACATTAGCATATTTCATGATATTTTCTAGCACAACTTACTCTAAATTTTATCTTTTTGACTGTTCAGAATTCCGTGGGTGGGACCTCTGAATTTTCTGGCCATCACTACAATTCAAAGATGAAGTAAGACTTTTTTATTATAACTTTTCTGCTGTTTGATTAGTGTACTTTTACATATCATTGTGGGTTTTCATTTTTCTGGTAGATAGAATATTTTACCTTTTTCATTCATACTATTTATTTTAATCCACTTGTATTCTTATATCACTTTAGTATGTGATCTAATGGTCAATTTCTTCATTCCTACCAGGACAAAAGATGGTGTGCACGGAGTACTTCTACATCACAAGTAAGTCCCATCCTCAATTCAGAAATTTTTTTTCGGGTTCCTTGATTTGATATGTTATAACAGTCAAGTATAGACATTTGATCTGATGCTGCACCTGTTATTCTAATACAAAATATATATTGAACTGCCAATTTTCCTAAAAGCTTAAGCTTGTAGGATTTGGACCCACAATGAATATCATGCACTCTAACACCCTTCCTCATATGTAGCCTCCTTTGGGCTTACACGAGTTTAATAAATTGGGGAAATAAATAGCCTCTTTTGGGCTTAATCAATGGAGGAAATATTGATGCGGTAAGGTTTGAACATATGACCTCCCATCAAATAAGGGTATGATACCAATTGAATAACCAATTTTCCTGAAAGTTTAAACTTGTAGGATTTAGGCCCACAATGTATGTCATGCACTCTAACAGTATATATGCATTCAGAACTGCAAATGGACACCCTCCAGTGACTTTTGCCATTGCAGCAGAGGAGACGGGAGACGTCCATATCTCGGAGTGTCCTTGTTTTTTGATATCTGGAAATTCCTTGGGTGTAACAGCAAAAGAAATGTGGCAAGAAATTAAGCAGGTTAGCTGATCTTCTTATCCATTTTTCCATGTTCATGATATAAAAAGTTCATTCTCTGTTGAAATTTTCTTATTTATGTCATGTTTTGGGGTTTTTCTATCAAGGTTTCATTGATAATATCGGTATTTGCAAATAAAAAAGGATAGGTAATATACCACGTAACAAACACGCCTAAAACAGTAAGGGCACTTAGTAAACTACTTTTTTCGGTTTGATAAAATGTGCGAGACACTCTTGTACCTTCATGCCACCTGTGTTGATTTGTATCTTGATGAACCAATGCAGACTATAGACGAGGGGCCTTGATTTGTGTGTGACTTCTATGAACATGGACTTCAGTATAGACTAATTCATTTTTTCTGGATGCCCATTCTATGATCATTCTCTGCACACCTTGATCCTTCGACATTTTTATTCTTATAGCATGGATCATTTGACCGCCTTGACTTTGATGGAAGTTCGATGCGTTCAGAACCAGGATCATCTATTGGAGCAGCTGTAGCAGCTTCTTTGACACTTCCTCCTGACACAGTCCGCACTGTTACCTTTTCACTGGCCTGGGCCTGCCCAGAAGTGAGATTTACTAGTGGAAAAACTTACCACAGGTATGAAAACTTAGTTCCTACCCTTCTTCCAAAATCCCTATTTATAATGAAATCACATTTTTATAAACACAATTTACTAACAGGCGTTACACAAGATTTTATGGTACTCATGTGGATGCAGCAGAGGAGATTGCACATGATGCTATTCTTGGTAATTTTCACCATAGCTTTTTTATTACTCTAGAGTATGAACAACATGGATATATAAGTTCTGTCTAGGGTATGTCCA
This sequence comes from Vitis riparia, assembly GCF_004353265.1. NCBI lineage: Eukaryota > Viridiplantae > Streptophyta > Magnoliopsida > Vitales > Vitaceae > Vitis > Vitis riparia. The sequence continues at coordinate 34,954,508 of NC_048448.1, forward strand.
CCCTGTTTCCCCTGAGATGACCTGGGATTGTTCACAAGTTATCAATGTAGTTGTTAATAATTTCCTTAACCTTTTATTATGAAAATAACCTTGAAATATTCACATATTATGATTTTTTTCAGTTAGAACATTTCTCTAACCAAAAATCTTATACCACACCACTAAGAAAATTGAGATTCCTCTTCCTTTGGGAATGGTTGCCAGAGAAATGGATGATTATTATCTATTCTATATTCGGTCCACCTTTTTTTTGCATGGTATGACATGCAAAGATAATGAATTGTCTACCCATTTGTTTTGTGGCTGAAGCCTTCCTCTTTGAGGGCCTTGGGGGGGAATGCACTTAGACATACGGGTGTTGATGAATCATTCTAATATTAGAATTTGTTTTCCCATACTTTTTGATAATAGAGCATGCTAATTGGGTGTCTGAGATAGAAGCATGGCAAAGACCAATTCTTGAAGACAGAAGGCTCCCTGAATGGTGAGATTAGATGAGCCCTAGGCTGAAAAAATCTAAAAGTTTTTCCAACTTACCTATGAATTCTGAAGTCTTTAGTTTTGGCAGGTACCGGATCACTCTCTTCAATGAGCTTTATTTTCTTAATGCTGGGGGAACAATTTGGACAGGTATTCATGGAGCTCAAAATCTCTTCTGATTTATTCTAGCTAACTGGAGGTCACTTTCCTTCTACAGATGGGTTACCTCCAATGCAGAGTTTGGCAACCATTGAACAGATAAAATTTTCCCTTGATAGGTCAATCTCAGATCCTAAGAATACAACAGATATTGTTCATCAAAATGACTCTACTGTTGAAATTCTTGGGAGGATGACATCCATGCTTGAGCAAATACATAATCCGACAACATCGAATTCTGCTTTTGGTACCTATTTGCTTCAAAGTGGAGAAGAAAATGTTGGTCAGTTCCTATATCTTGAAGGAATTGAATATCACATGTGGAACACCTATGATGTCCATTTCTACTCGTCTTTTGCAATAATCATGCTCTTCCCTCAACTTGAACTCAGCATCCAACGAGACTTTGCCGCAGCAGTAATGGTGCATGATCCAAGCAGGATGAAAATTATGAGTGATGGAAAGTGGGTTCCCCGGAAGGTGCTTGGTGCTGTTCCCCATGATATTGGAATCAGTGATCCATGGTTTGAACTCAATGCTTATAATCTTTATGATACAGATAGGTGGAAAGACTTGAATTCTAAATTTGTTCTCCAAGTTTATAGAGATATGGTTGCTACTGGTGATAAAAATTTTGCAAGAGCTGTTTGGCCCGCTGTATATATTGCAATCGCATTTTTGGATCAGTTTGACAAGGATGGAGATGGGATGATTGAGAACGATGGGTTTCCTGATCAGACTTATGATGCATGGTCTGTTACTGGTGTGAGTGCATATTGTGGTGGACTCTGGGTAGCTGCCCTCCAGGCCGCTTCAGCCATGGCTCGGGAAGTTGGTGATAGTATGACTGCTGATTACTTTTGGTTCAAGTTCCAGAAGGCGAAGGCTGTATATGACAAGTTATGGAATGGTTCCTACTTTAATTATGATAATAGTGGTGGTAGTTCGAGTTCATCAATTCAAGCTGATCAATTGGCTGGACAATGGTGAGAATGTTCTCTCTTTTTTCTTTACTTTTGTGTTTTAATCTTGGCATATGTTAAAAAATCAAAAAAGAAAGTCATGTTGGTGATCATTGTATACATCTTGGCTATGGTGTTGGCTAGTTCTTATTCTTTCTCTCAGCTCCCCTTGGAATTTGGACTTCGGGAGAAACCTAAAGGATCATGAAATTGATGAGCTGCCTTCCCTGTTACTCTCTCTAGAGCACCTTTGTCTCTTCTATCTTGGATGGGTGGCTCAGTATTGTGTTTTCAGTGGACTGTTTTCATCTAAATACTTTTTATTTGCACTTTATATCCATCCATTTCCTTCTCTCAATCCACTCAATTTGCCTCTTCCACTTCCCCTTCGAAATGGAGTAACGAGACTATTTTATTTGGCAGGATTGTCTTGTTTATTTTGAGAGGCACTATAGGCTTGTTGGCAATCCCCTTTCAGGAGTTGGAGAGGACCCCTAGAGGAAGAGTATTATGGAGGGGCCATCTGGGCCACCTATGAGTTATATGGCTTGAGAACAATGCTAGGATTTTGAGGATAGATTGAGACCAGTTTTTAAGTTGTGGGAGTGTATACCCTATCTCACAACTCTTTGGATGTTTAAGGAATTCTCTCTGATTCCCTTCAGTGTCATCTTATTGGACCAGAGATCAACTTGCTGCTGTCATAGGAGAGGGGAGATTGCTATATCTTTTTAGGTTCTTGGGTAACCCTAGCCATACTGGTATCGATGGCCTCTTTCAGGACCATAGAGATTGGACCACCAGGTATTTCTCAAGGCCAATTAGGTTTGGGTTAGCTATTGAGGTTGAGACTCTAGCTTGAGAGGCAAATTTTTTTTAATGTTTCCCGACATTCTCGTGGAGGGGGATTCAGCAACACTTCTACCATGGGTGTCCCAGGTTAGAAGAGGGCCATGAAGGTATGATAATCAGATGTGGAGGACTCTAGACCTTGCTAGAGACGCAAGTTCTTTTGCTTAGGGTTTAGACCAGAAAATTGGGAGGTCCAATAGGCTACAGCCCAAAGAGGTTTTCATTGAGTTTGTTTGTAACTTTTTACCCCCTTGAGAGTCCAAGGATCATCTCCTTTTACTTCTTTATCATCTCTCTAATCTTCTACTTCTAATTTGAAGGACTGTCATCCTTCCTTGTATTTATCTTATCTTGTACATAACACATAATATATTTTCTCATAAAAGAACGTCACATTACACAAATTGCCCAATAATTATAATTCCTGATGTGTCTGTAGTCAAATGGATAACTTGTATATAGGGAATGTACCATACTTCAATCCACAATGCCTGCCCAAAGAAAATTGGGCTAAGAATCACCAGTTCTTATTATAGCTCTCTACCTTGGCTTTACCATGTGTATTTCTGTTTTCCTCTTTCCAACATTATGGGCACTGCCTTTGTAGGTATGCTAGAGCATGTGGCCTTCAGCCAATTGTTGATGACGAAAAAGCGAGGAGTGCCCTTGAGAAGGTTTATAATTTCAACGTCCTGAAGGTCAAGGAAGGTAAGTGCGGGGCTGTGAATGGGATGCTGCCAGATGGAAGAGTTGATATGTCAGCTATGCAGTCGAGGGAAATATGGGCTGGAGTTACGTATTCAGTTGCTGCAAATATGATTCATGAGGGGATGGTAGAAACGGCTTTTAATACTGCTTCTGGCATCTATGACGCTGCATGGTCCCAAGAAGGTCTTGGGTAAGTCAGCTCCTCTTTGTTTCACTTCTTCCATTGGTTCTGGGTGAAAAAACATTAGGTAAATGACCAACAATATACTCAAAACAACTTGAATTAAACCCTAGTCATACGGACTCAGTAGCATGTAGCGGCGTTCTAACTCGTGACCTGAAAAAATGAGACTACAGTATCACGTTAAGCTACTAATTTAATAAAAAAGTTTAAGGTATTAGATAATGGGCTGATAGTATATATCAAGTAGACTGAAGCCAAGGCCTTATAAACTTTAAATCCTGGTTTTTTTGAGGATGCCAGCTCTTTTCTAGTTCACTTCCTTGAAACATTTGGTTTTTCAGTTCACTTATACGTCTATTACGCGTTCTTGTTACAGCTATTCATTTCAAACTCCTGAGGCTTGGAACACTGATGAAGAGTATAGATCTCTGTGTTACATGAGGCCCTTGGCTATATGGGCAATGCAGTGGGCACTGTCAAAGCCAGAGCTCCATAACCATGATATGAAACATGAAGAGGGCAAAGGAACTTTGAATTTTGAGCACCATGTGGGATTCGAAAAGGTTGCCCACCTTCTAAAGTTGCCGGAAGAGGAAGCTTCTAAAAGCTTCCTGCAGCTGTTTTTTGATTTGACTTGCAGAAGACTGTATACCTTACGACTCAATTGAACCGATGATTGTGTCTACATTTGGTGGATTGATATTCATGGAATGGATGAATAAATGAGTATTAGAAAAACAATAAACACCATGTTTACTTGGTCATTCCCTTGGATGAAGATCACTGGATTCTCAAAATATAGTGTTGAACTCTTTGAGATTCCATTGTAAATGCTGCAGAACTAATCCATTCTTGAGAATGCATTCATTGTGGAAGATGGTGGAAAGATGAAAAGTTTTCAGTTCAAATGCAGAAATATGAAAATTCTTGAGAATGAATTGTTTTCTCAAATTTATATATCGTAAGTTGGGTAATTGAGAATAGGAATATAAATTAGAATAGAGATTGAGAGCAATAAGATTGAATTTTTAGGTATTATTTGATACTTATTTTTAAAAATAGTTTTGTAATGTTTTGTAAAATAAAAATCTATTTGTTTAAAAATATAATTACACAAATATTTAAAAATAAAATAATAGATATAAAATTTATTTTTAAAATACTTTTTTTTTATATAAATAAGCACAGAATATATTAAGGGGCAAAAAACCACAAAGCATACAAGGAGTATACATAGCAGCTTGAACCAAATAAACACAATAATAAAACCTTACTAGCCCTTAAGTGGCCGCTAGCCACTCCAAAAAGCCTAAGAGCGAAAATGACTCATTTCCAATATACACCCTACCCCAACTCCACAAATTACATACAAAAGAATTTTTGAGTTTCTGTATAGCTAAAGAACCCCCCCTAGAAGCTAATCTATTCTTTCTTTCCATACCGTCTAAAAAATACATGACGGAATGGAATTCCAGATCTTTTTTTTTTTTTTTTTCCCCATAAAAGGGCTCCTCCAACTAAATAACACCTATTTGCCTGTCTCTGGGAACACCCACTGAACCTCGAACAAGGCAAGGACGATCTCCCAGAGGACCCTGATCACTATACAGTGTAAAAGAATGTGATTTACATTTTCCTCTTCACAACCACACAAAAAACAGCGATTAAGGAGCTGCCACCCCCGTTTTTTAAGCCTATCCAAGGTGAGAATCTTCCCCCACGTGGCCTCCCAAGTAAAAAAAAAAGCAACTTTGGTTGGGACCTTATCCACCCAAATGCACTTATTCGGGAGGGCGAAGGCGTTGGGAGCAACTAGCAGAAAATAAGCATCCCTAACCCCAAAAGTGCCATGACCCCCTCCTTTCCAGAACACTGAGTCCTCCTCTGAAGATATCCTAAAGCCCCTCAGCATATTAAGCAAATCTCCTATCAAATCCAGTTCCCAATCATTAAAATCTCTAGAAAATATGAGATTCCAACCTCCTTGACCAAGGCTTGAGTCCCACACTTCATTGACCGTTGCATTCCTATGGACCACCAAGGCGAATAACTGGGGGAAATTTTGGGATAGCACTGCATTGCCACACCAATGATTAGTCTAGAACTTGACTCTAGTCCCCTTACCCACCTTAAGCTCTATGTTATCCCAACACCAATTTGCCCCCTTCAAAATCTCATTCCAAACCCCCACTCAAAACGTCCCACGAGCTTCATTAGTCCCCCACCCAAAGCCCTCTTGGCCATACTTCACCTCGATCACCTTCTTCCAAAGATTGTCATTTTCAAAGGCAAATCTCCAGATTCATTTACCCAGTAAGGCCTTGTTCAAAAGATCAATCTTTCGTATGCTTAGACCACCCTTCTTCTTTTGAGTACATACCACCTCCCAATTGATTAAGTGGACTTTCCTTTCCAAACTTCCCATTCCCCAAAGAAAGTCTCTTTGTAATTTTTCAAGCTTTTTTTTGCGACAATCTTGGGCATTCGAAAGAGGGACAATTGGTAAATAGGCATGCTGACTAGTGTGCTCTTAATGAGGGTGATTCTCTCACCCTTAGAAATATAGTCTTTTCCACAGGGCTAATCTTCTCCTCATTCTCTCTTCCACCCCATCCCACATAGACATAGCCTTGTGATGGGCTCTAAGGGGCAGCCCCAAGTAAACAGTGGGCAGAGACCCCACTCTACACCCTAGCTCCATTGTCATTTCCTCAATCTCTTTTACCTCCCCAACATGAATTAATTCGCTTTTAGCTAGGTTTATTCTTAAGCCGGATGCAGCCTCAAACCAAGCTAAAATCCAGCTTAAAGAGGTAAGATGTTTTTTTCTTACTTCGCAGAAAATGATTGTATTGTCAGCAAAAAGTAAATGAGAGACATTCATCTCCATCCTCCCTCTTCCCCAAAGTCTGCAGCCTGAAATGAAGCCCCCATTAGCAGCCCTTCTTATTAGTGCACTTAGCACTTCTATACCCAAGACAAAAAGGTAAGGAGAAAGAGGATCTCCTTGACTCAACCCCTTGGTGTTCGAGAAGAAGCCTGCTGGCACCCCATTGACCAGGACAGAAAATTTGGCAGTTGAAATGCACCACCAAATCCACTTTATCCACCGAGACCCAAAGCCTATCTTATGCAAAACCTTCATGAGAAAATTCCAATTGATGCTGTCATAGGCTTTTTCAATGTCCAATTTACAAATCAGTCATTTCTCTTTACATTTATACCAGAAGTCAATCACCTCATTAGCGATAAGCGAAGCATCCAAAATCTGTATGCCCCTCACAAAGGCATTTTGATCCACAAAAACCACCTTTCCTAAAACCTTCTTTAGCCTATTTGCCAGCACATTGGCCAAAAGCTTGTACAGTCCCCCTAATAGGCTAATGGACCGGAAATCCCCAAGGTCCTCAGCACCACATTTCTTTGGAATGAGGACCAGGAAAATGGTATTAAGACTTTTGGCAAAGGATCTTTAATCATAAAACTTCTTAAACAAATCCACAATCTCTTCCTTCACAAAGTCCCAGTAGGCTTGCCAAAAAGCCATTGTGAACCCATCCGAGCCTGGAGCTTTATCACCATTCATTTCCATCAGGGCAAAGTGGATTTTTTCCTCAGTGAAAGACCGCTCCAAAACTTCAGCTTCACAGAAATTTAGAAGTTGAAGGTGCAACCCCTCAATGTCAGCTCTCCAGCTTGGCTCTTTTGAGAGCAATTGCTGAAAAACATTCACAATCCCCTCTCTCACCTCCTATTTCTCAGTCATCCACACCCTGTTAATCTTAATTCTATCCAGGGAATTATTTCTTCGGTGGGCATTTGTCATCCGTTGAAAGAAGCCTGTATTCCTATCCCCTTCCTTTAGCCACAACTCCCTTGACAATTGTCTCCAATGGGTTTCTTCCAGTAAAACCCACTTTTTATAGGTTTCCTTAACTTCTTTTTTTAGCTCTATTTCTCATTCTGAAAGGTTCATTTCACTTTCCACCCCATTCTAGTACTCAACTTGTTGAAGAGCTGAGTTTTTATTAACTTCCAGCCTTCCAAACACGTCCCTATTCTAAAGTTTGATTTTTTGCTTCATCTCCTTCAACTTAGTGGCCAGTCTAAAACTGGTCCTCCCTCTCACCCCAGACCCCTGCCACCATCCCCGAAGAAGGTCCTTAAAACCATCAACTTTAAACCACATGTTTTCAAACCTAAACGGGGAGCGGCCCTGCCTTAACCCACCACTCTTTAGCAAGATGGGAAAGTGGTATGAAATGGGTCTAGGCAGCCTGCTTTGGACAACCCCACTGAATTGATCAAGCCAATTTTAGGTCACTAGGAATCTATCCAGTCTAACCCAAGACTGATTATTCCTACCCCCACTCCAGGTAAGCACACCCCCTTGCAAAGGAAGATCAAGTAGCTCTAGCTCGTCAATAATCTGAGCAAACCTTCTCATTGCACTAGTTAGCCTTCCCTGGCTACTCCTTTCCCTTTGGGAGAGAATGACATTGAAGTCACCTGAAAGATCTCTTTCCCAACCAAGCATAAAATAGAAGAAAAATATGTATAAAGATAAAAAAAAAAATAAAAGAACTAAAACAAAGTAATTCACTATATCCTAGTTATGACGATTGCCAATCCCCGGCAACGGCGCCATTTTCTTGACCGAAATTTCTCTATTGTACCAAAATACTTTGCCTTTTTACGTAGTAACTCTGGTCAAGAAAAACTAGAGAAAGAGTCACTACGGCTTTTGTAGTATTCCGGGTATCGTTCTCAAGGACTGGCTTATGAAAATTGTCAATACTAGAATAAATGAATTGTTTTTGTTTAAATCCTTAAGTGAAAAACAATATGTGAATAATGTGAAACCAAGTAAAAGAAATTCAATTAATAAAAGAAAATGAATATTGATTTTAAATTCAATTGATTCAAGTTTGGGGTTTTCCACAATCCAACCTAGGGTATAGAAATTATAGAAAACAAGGGTATTTTAAGTAATATGATCTTAGGTTTTTGGGATCCTTGGCCACTCGCGATCAAGTTGGGTTCTATAACTCAAAATTGCATCCGAAACCTAATTTTTCCTTTTTAAAACAGATTCCTAAAACCATCAAATAATGAGATTGATTATCAATTTAAGATTTGGCTTTTTAACCCTTCCTACTCCTTATAGCTTTGTTTAGGGGCAAATAACGGCTGGTAAGACGAGGAAAACAAATGATCAAGAATTACCAAGAATCACTAGTATCGAGTAATAACCTACCGTATTATTCCCTAAACGAACTCACAAGGATAGGATAAAAATAATAATAAATTGTCATCCAACCAATAATTAATCTCATTGTTATAGTAATTTACCCATTGTCCCTATAGATTTCCTAGCCCTTAGGTTTTCATGCTTCAAGCCCCAAGTTGGCTCTTAGCCTCTCATGGGGTGATGTCACATTCACAATCCATAATAGGGTAAAAATCCATAATTTGAATCAAAAGAAACTAAAAACAATATATTCAATAAAGAAGAAACAAGAAAACAAACCAAAGTTCTCGTCTTCTTCCACCTTCAATGTCAAACTCTCAAAAAAAATCCAAGATCCTTAAAACCTAGAATTGAGAGAGTTTATATAGTATCCTCAATTACCTAACATGTGGCACACTCTCATTGGCCACTTATTACAAAATAAATTCCTAAAAATGATTAAAAAATAATAAAATGGTGATTCCTAGTCGTGTGGGGTCCACCTAGGGCGGATGGAGTGCTTTAGATGCAATTCCCGAGGTAGAGGAGGCGGAACATCAAAGTGGCAGTGGGTGAATTCGAAATTGGTGTCATTTCGAAGTGGATTTCGAATTCACAAGTTGAATTTCGAAATCATAAGTTGAATTTCGAAATCATTTCGAAATGACCCTCCAGCTTGGTGTAGTTGTCTTCAAATGGCCATAACTTCTTCATTTCAGCTCCGATTTGCAAACCGTTTGAAGCGTTGGACTCCTGACTTCCCGAGCTTCGAAACGATATATAGTATGTATATAATGGACTCCAGAAAGTGCTCCAAATTTGTCCTCAAAGTCAGAGTATATAATGCCATCAGATTTTTGAGTTCTAAATTTCCATGCAGCTCAATCTTGCTTTATGCCTCACTTCCCATGCTTTCTTGCCTTCTTTCTTACTCCATAATGCTCATCTATCATCCTCCAACCTCATGATATCATTGTTTTGCCTTTCCTTACGTTCAATGAGTCTTGACTCACTTATTTCCTCATTTAGCCCTTCTTGATCTTTCAAAATCTAAAGTCATTCAATTTGCACAATTTTCTTCCCTTGAACCTGAGATAAATCTCCAAAGTATAGATTAAACTCATGGCTAGGGCCTTAGCATTGATTTAGGTCAAGTTGGGTGATTTGAATGTCCTTTGGTGCACAAATCATATCGAATATGTGCCATTAGAGCACATATTTTGGCTCCAATCACCTTCCCTGGCTACTCCTTTCCCTTTGGGAGAGAATGACATTGAAGTCACCCTAAACACCAGGGATCATCCCAAATGCCTTTGATCGCCCCTAGCTTCTCCCACAAACAATCCCTTTCCTGTCTAGAGAACGGCTCGTACACACCTGTGAAAATCCAAACGAGCCCATCTTTCACATTCCTGAGCCTACAGGAAATTGAGAAGTGTCCCACTTCCATCTCAAGCACATCCAGGGTCCTTTTATCCCAACAAATCAATATCCCTCCCGCAGAGCCATAAGCATCCAGGGTACCCTAGTCTAGAAACCTACCAGTGCCCAAACTCCTCACCACACCTTCTGACATTGCCTGAATTTTCGTCTCCTGAAGACAGAACAAGTCCACCATCTGACTTCTAATCAGGGCCTTAATCACCTTTTTTTAGAGCTATCGTTAGCTTCACGCACATTCCAACTCAAAAGCCTTAACTTCATTGGACTTCCATGATTTGACACCCTCTTTCTTGCATACCACATTTATGTTTCCCCCCATCCCTCGTAGTTAATGGAGCACTCTAGTCTTTTTAATTCCTTTTCAAATTTAGATTTCTCTAGAAGAGTTTTTCTATGAACTCTCTCCCTTCTATTTATGATTTTAACCAAAAAAATCCAAAATGTCTTTCTCCAATCCCTTTGTCGGAAACCCCAGGAACTTACTAAACCTAGCCAGATCGCTTTCCTCCAACTGACCTCCTCCCAGCCTTTTACTTCTTGTGGCATAGTTTGAACTAAGCACAACTCCTCTCTACTTTCTTCATTGCTACCATTGTTTACCTCCATCAACTCCCAGTGAGTGACGGTCTCATCCTCTGTAGATCCCGGAGCATTGAACAAGCGAAGCGGGGTTTCCCCCTAGACTGTCTCCCAACCGGAAAAAAAAAAAAGGAGAAGAAGAGAACCCAGAAGCCAACATTCCATTAAAAGTGTTCCCATACCTCAATGCTTCCTCAATTAATGCAAGGTCAGTCTTTGATCTCTCCTTAGAATGGAGCTCTTCCTCAATTTGCTTTCGCAAGCCATCCTTCACCTAGAAAATAGAGATTCCAGGGTCTGGACCCCTCAATAAGCTTGGGCCAGACAAAACCAAGGGGTGGGCCACACCAACTTGGGCTATGTCCTCAACCAAAGGCTGGGGCGGGCCTCGACAAATGTCCGGCCCAGGCACCACGAATGTCTCTTTTGCCTTGGCCCACCCAGGGTCCTTCACAGTTGTCAGCCCAATAAGAAGTGACCCAACCTCATTTGAGGTAGACAAAACTGGATCTGGCCCAACGGGCCCATAAACCAAATTAGTACTCTATGGGTCTTCTACTGGGCCTGGCTTAGAAGGCCCACCCAAAAGCTGCAGTCCTCCATGAGGCCTATCCGACGACCCGTCAAGGCTCCGAAGACGATCCAAAGGGCGCACCGACCCGCTTGTCTGCCCCTGCGTCCCATCGGCAGACTGCAACTGGGCCTCGAGCCTTGAGTCATCATCCTCCTCCAACATGCACTTGCCCGCACGTGCATAGACCTCACCCTTAACCTCTTCTTCTGCTCCGAATTTCTTCCCACCAAAGGGTTAACGAGTAGCAAACCTCTTCAACCTAAATTTCCACCACGTTAGGAAGCTCCTCACCGTTTAGCTTCACCAGAATTCGAGCCCACTGCAGTTCCTCCAGCTTCTCCGTTTGGGAATCGATTGCTAAGAAACCCCCGTACTCCTCCCCTACCCTTCTTAGGATGGATCGACCCCATAATGAGACGGGTAAGCCCACGATTCTCACCCATGCCTCGCTCATATGCTCCCCTTCCATCAAGCACCCCGTCTCAGGGCTCCATTTCTCTAGGCGCAGAAGAAGTTCCCCAACCGAAATTCTTCCAAGGTTTAGAGTTTTCTCAGCTTTTGCCAATAACTCAAATTCCAGCAATACCTTACCCCTTTCCAATTTTGCCAACCCTAATTTGCCCTTCAGCCCCCAACTTTTTGCCATTTGGGTCCTCCAACTTTTCAAGTCGTCCCCCCTCACTGAGCTGGGTTTCCAAAACCCAACAAGACAGTGAACCAACTTGTTTAAATTTTGGCTTAGATCATTTTCTTTGACCTCCACCCTAACCGCTACTCTACCTTTGCTCCTCGGCAGCTTAACCACCTCTGCAAAGGTTTTCACCAAATTGGGCTTCAGCAACATCGTCTTGTCCTTCCGGCTTTCCTTCCTTCCAATAGCAACACTCAAGCGTCGTAACGTCTCCGCCATTGAAGCCCAACCACCCTTTACTCATCTTCCTTTGGGGATAAAGATGTTGAACCTTTTCTTATCCAGATCTACAACGCCTAGCTGGAGAAAACACCCTCTCTTGTTTTCATTGCGCACCAGCAAATAGGACCTCCCGTTTTCCTTCCATTTTCTTTCCCATTTTCCAGTTCTCGTGTCCTTAATGCAAAGAACCAGACATTCTATAAAGAGCCTTAGGCTCTCCGTTCCCAGCTTGATCCACGAAGAAATCCCTCTTTTCCTCTCCACAATAGTGGCTTGCAGTTTGCCTTTCTTCTCATTTACCTCAACCTCGAAAGTCTTCGACTTCCCTCTGAAGCTACTCTTCCTCAAGCTTTTCCGAGACCCTGAGTGGACATCGCTCTCTACACTCTCATTCGCACGCAGATTCACTCACTCTCCTCCATCGCTCTCGCTCTCTCTCTCTTCCATCGCTCTCTAGTTTTTGGAGACTTTTTGCGGCGTTTTTTTAAATTTTCAAATAGAATTTTGTTTTCCAAAGCATTATAAAACAATTTTAAAAAACTGTTTTTCATTCCTATTTTCGAAAAAGTTATTAAACAACCTATAAATTTTGGAAAATCAAGAATAGGGTTTCAATCAGGCTGCAACTTTGGATGGTCCAATCCATTTAATCCCTACCCAACCCAAGATTCGGATTGACAGATTGACATGGATAAAGTGTAAAGGGTTAGGATTGGGCTTGAACTAAAAAATATATTATTTATTTATTAATTATTTTATTTAAAATATAAAAAAATATAAAAAGGATAATAAAAAACTCAAACTTTCTACATTTTTCTAATAAATTTATTTCCTAATATAATCAATGTGAATTTATAATCTTTTTATTTTGTTTTATTTTTTATTTTAATCATTATTAAAATAAAATTGATAAATTTCAGAGACGAGAGCAATGCATGACAAGCCCCTATATCTCTCTACAAAGCTGTACATTGAAATGATGTGATCTGAGGAAGAAGGTGAAGATGCAGAATCCGGACTCGGCCGATTCTCCCGCCGAGTTTCGACTTGGCCAGCGAGTCCACTCACTCGGTGACCCCCGCCGAATGGGCACAGTGAAGTACGTCGGACCCGTACAGGGCTATTCGGGCACGTGGGTCGGCGTCGACTGGGACAATGGCGACGCCAAACACGACGGCGCCCTAGACGGACGCCGCTATTTCCAGGCGCACGCCGCCAAATCTGGGTCGTTCGTTCGCCCCCACAATCTATCGGCTGGCATTTCGCTGCTCCAAGCGCTACTTCTCCGGTACCGATCCACTACCTCCAAGGAAGAGGAAGGCATGACCCAATAGTGATTTTTGCTTGTTTAATTGTTTTTGTTTAGTTTTTTGGTTTTTTGTTTGTGTTTGTTTAGTGGGGTCTGGGTATATTGTAATTTCTTGGGGTTTATTGTGTTTGTTCAGAAAAAGTTGCTTTTTTGAAGGGCTTTTGGAATGTTTTGGATGGAAATGCAGACATTAGGTTCAAGTGTTTAGCATATACAGTGTAGTTTAACCTTGCATTATATGGTTGTTTGATATACATTTTTGGCCTGAAGTTTAATAGAAGGATTTGGATAAGTGAAATAGTCGAGAATTTCCAGTAATTTTATTGATTCTGCTGAAACAAGTATTGAGGATTGAGTAATTACAGATTAAGAGCAAATAATCTTGATTCTAGGCTATGTGGGAAGTGGGAACTAGAAGAGAACTGCAGTATAAGTCTGGAAATTTTCTTCCTAGAGTAAAATAGCCTTGTTAAAAGTCATGGTGAAGTATATTTTCCCATGCTTGCATGCATGAGAATGAGAATGAGAATGGGGTTTTAGACTCTGGACTCTCCAGTATACTTGCAAATGGTGAGACATTGCCAAAGTGATGGCAGCAGCTTCTCTGATGTCTTTGTTGTTTTTTGAAAGAAAGTGAGGAAAAATAGAGGGGAGTAGGAATCTGTTAACTCTTTTGTGAAGAAGGGGTGGAGACTTTATGTTACTTTCTGCAACACTCTTATTTGGAATTTTCATCACTGTTGGGAATTTGCTAATGCAATCACTTTATAAACAATGCTTTCTTGTATCACATTACAGGATTTGAGTACTTACAGTTATGTGCCAATCAATAAAGTTGTTTTTATCACTACTCTAAGTTCGAATGCCAATCTGCTTCTACTATCTACCGTTAGGAATGAGTTTGTTGCCAAAACCTGTATATTTTAATACATTTATAGGTTTCATTTGCATTAGGCCATTTTTCTTTATATATTTGGCTTGGATCTATTCATCGTTCAGGTCTTGCATTATTTTCTTCTTATAGGCATTGCTTTTAACTTTTTGTGTCTTCCTGTAGCTTTCACCCTCGTAATCTCAGTATATGTTTTTTTTGATATGGGTAACATGAAAAAAACCTTGGAGAGTTTATTTTATTTGGTGTTTCTTATTATGTTGCAGAGGAAATGTATGTCCTTTCAGCAAGCAACAGACGAGTATCTGTTCAACTTGTGGGGAAAGAACAAATTGAAGACAAGCTAAGTCGATTTGAAGAGTTGACAGCTGCTTCACTATCTTATTTAGGCGTTAGCTCTATTGGAGCCCCATTTGAGATCTGTAGTGTTGTGCCAAGTAGGTTGTCCATTTTTCTCTCAATTTAGTTTTTTTTTATTGTATTCTAACCTGTGATGCTTTGTATTTTATTCAGTATTTTCTATTTGTAATGTCCTAATTGTTTTTCTCTTATTACAAGGATGAATCCAATAATGCTTTATTGTGAAAATTTCTTTGAGGGTCAAGCATTAATAAAAAAAAGTACCGAATATCACTTCTCCATCATGTATTCTGTAGTTTGGCAAAGGGTGGTCAAGTAAGGATGCCATAGCACTGGTTTGGAATGGAACAGTCCTTTTGGATCTTGGCCTAGGATAGGAAAAACACTTCCCAGACGAGTGAACCACATACAAGTTAGGAAAAGCTAGTAAGTAGAATTGTGCAAAGTACTACTTGAGCTTAGCTTGCAAGAAGCTCATTCAAACTTGTTTATGGCTGAGTTGAGATAAAGTATATAATCTAACCTCCTAATAAAGTGGGCAGAACTTTTTTTTTTTTTTTCTTTTTTCCATTTTTAGAAGTTCTTAGATAGAGCTATGTCATGTTTTACATAGACGGATATTACTATTATTTTATTCCAAATCACATTAGCGGTCATTGGTCATTACTAAGAGATATTGAGGTATCTATATTGAGTAATTCAAGGGTCTCTTTAATTAGTATTCGTTTTAATTACTTTGATAAAAGTTGTTATTTATCTTATTATTAATCAAGGATTTCTTATGCAACTAGAATGACCCTCACAAATAGGGAATACAAATTTATTCAGAATTATTTTGGATTGAAGCTATAATGCCATCATTTGATAGAATGAAATATCTGCGAGAACTGGGCCACAATTTGTATTGATTAAACAAAAATGATACATTCATGAAGAGTCCTTCATTCTTCTTGTTGATCAACAATAATTACAATATCTGGTAAACTTGTCATATATTTAGATTGGGGTGGTTTTGAGGGACCCAACAAATGATATATAGTGTGATACAGTCAAAACAAGGTATTGTAAATATAATAAAAGAAAAATGGATACCTCAGAGATGGGTAGACTCATCAATGAACCCTCTATTCTCTCTTTTTCCATCTAAATTTTTTATGTTTGTTATAGGATAACAAGATGGTTATATTTTTCTAATAATAATAAATTTTTTGGTTGCATTAAAGACCTTGTACAGAACAACAGATTCTATGTCTATGTGCTGGTTATATTTTTAAGCCTGTATAATAGACATGCATTTGTTTGTAATAGTTCTTCAATTCCCCCTGTTTAATTCAATAGGCAGGATGGATTGTCTCTCATCTTTCCCCTTGAATTACCTATAAAGTCCTCGCATTAATGAGACTATACCTGCAGGATGTGACCTCTATTTCATGTTACTAGACTTCTGTTGCGCATGGTTAATCTGCAATTTCCACTAAATCTTTAATGCTCATATTGCAGATCTAAAGGAGCTAGATTTGACTGGCAATCTGCTTTCAGAATGGAAAGTATGTTTCTTTTTAAGTAGGTTATATAAATCTATATCTTCATCCTAGCTAAGGCTGCATTTTGAGTGTGCTAGACTTAAACAACTTTTTGTATCATTTTCTTGATTTCTACTATATTTTTGTTTACCATGAATACTACAGTTTTTACTCATCTAATCTATATTGTCCTAGTGGGTGGCCAGTAATGACTATTTGCCTCTGTACTGTCATTGATTCTTGATGATCCGTTTGGAACTTCAAAATGATGGAATCTGTTGCTTAGTCTTAACAGTGGTACGATTCCTAAGCTGTTGCATCTACAACATTGTTTACCTCAGTTGCACCACCTCTGCCTAGAAGGTTTTTGATATGATTATTATCTTGATTTTGACCTTGTAACTTCCTAGCATGCTGGAGCATAGAGATTTTGTTTAAGTTGTGGGTTTATTAGTTCAAGTAGTTGATTTCATAATTATATAATTTATAAACTTTGTATACTTCCTATGTATTGGAGTGCTTTTGCTAGGTGGTGTTAATATATATATATATATATTTTTTGTGCCAATCAAAAAATATAATTTATTAACTCTCCTTGCCTTGTGCACAAGGTAGATTCTATATCATTCTTTTTGCAATTTTGTTGTGAAAAATGTTTTTTGGCTAGATTATCAGCATACAAATTGACTCGGAGCCTGTTTAGGATAACTTCTTGTATCTGGCTTTATCTGGAAGTTGAAGGCAAGGCCCAAGTCACAAATTTTAAAGAGTCATATTCAAATTGTAAAAGTTTTATTAAACATGAAAGAACTTCTTGCATAAGCCAAAATAGAGCTTCTATGAGAAGCAATATTTTCTTGACTTCCACATTAAGCTCTTTTTTTTAAGCCATAAATTTATGAACAAAATTAGTCAAACAGGTGTAGAAACTCTTATTAAGCTTAAAAAAGAGCTTTTGGCTTCTTAGAAGTCAATCCACACAAGGCCTTAATCAACTTCCTTTTTCTCTTACCACCAGCCTCCCTATGGGAAAATTTAGAGCTGCAATCCAATTCTTAACGCAATTAACTCTAGTTTTTGCTTTCATCTCACCTTCTCTCTGAACATGATTACTCACAACTTTGCTTTCTTAGAGATTCTAACAGACCTTAGACTATCCATCATTTTCCCCAAATCCCTTAAGAGGGTCAACATCATCAACATCCTTAAGCACCAATGATTTCCTCTCTCATATTACCCAATGCATACTTTATTGAGTTTGATTACCCTAAGCTCTTGCATAAATTCATGGCTTTTTCACCCAGTAATTTGATGCTAATTCCACCACAGTATCCCAAAATTTGGGATGCTGGAGCCATGTTCTCCAAAAAGGAAAAGGAGGCGCTCACTTAATCAATTGGATCCACCAAAAGGTGGCAATGTTCAGAAATTAAATAGGGATCAGTTTAGGAATGATGTAGTTCAATCTAGAATCCTACTCTTGGAAAACAAAAGGCATCTAGGCTTTTGTAATTGGGTTTCCAGGCTGGCTAGGCCAAGTGGGAAAATTTTTTCTTAAGGGTCATATGTAATGTTTACCTATTTACATTGAATTTGGTCTGCTCAAGTTTTTCAAGGCTTCATATCTATGCCCAATCGAATCTTAGATATGGTCTAGAAGTTTGGGTTAAGCTTTCCCAACCAAGCCCAATCCTGATTGTAAAAAACTTAAAGCCAAGATAAATGGTTGAGCTGGGCTCAGATGGGAAAACTCAGCCTACTTGAGGAGCAGTTAGTTTGTATTGACACCAATTTTAAAAAATATGCACTACAAAATATAATGTATGTACAAAATGATACATAAAGAAGGAAATTATCTACTCTATTTGACTAGTTTCAGGTTTGAGTCCTGGGCAACCCATTACCATAATAAAATCATGTGCATTATTAGCCCTTATTAAGATATTCTTTCATGCAAAATAATGTGTAAGATGTCTTGCTTCTTAAGTCTTTCTTCAGGTACACAATTGGCAGATATATGATACGTAGACACATGAATGTTTGACTATTATCTTATAGTTTTCAAGAAAAATCAAAGTTTTATTCTTAGAAAGATTATTTTACTGTCTCTAAAGGGTACTTGAAATTTAAAATCGAACTATTCGAAACTCCTTTTTTCCCTGCCTTCTGCTTTGAATTTATTTCATTTTTCTTCTTTTGGGGGTTCTCAAGAGTGGAATATGCTTTTGTAATTTTTCTTTTCTTTTCTACTCGTTTCTTTTCTGCAGTTCTTTTTCCCTCCTTTTGGAATGAGTCATAATAATTGTTGGAACTTACCTTAAACATACCATATACGTTCTCACAGTGCATTTGTTGGTAGTTTAGTCAGGCTCTTGTAGGAATGTGCCTCTCATGGATTTTATGATGAATCAATGTCTTGAAATGTCTTATTTTGTTAAATTGATTCCATCAAAGCTCTAGTATCTCATTTTGTTAATGTATTATATTATTTGGTACTTTTACCTAAAGGCAACATTTGGTTCATGGGATAGGTGCTCAAGATAGAATGTAGAATTGTATTCCTAAAGGACCATAGTTATTATGCATTGCAGAGTCACTTCCACTCTTCTTTTCAGAAAATTTTGTCATTACATAGCTAGGTTGGCAATTCCAGTACAAATTTGGGTGAGTATGAGTTACATACTTCCAAGGGACTAAGCATAGGTTAGAGTTCACATGGATTTTGATTATGATCACCAAGTTTTCAGGTAAGTATACTGAGTCTGGGTTACTTAAACAAGTAATGGCACAAGTTTTTCAGTTGGATTTGGATCAAGTCAGAGAAGTGCACAAAAAGGCCAAATATATTATATACAAGAACGCATTTTCAAGCCCTATTGCAACTTCTCAATTGCTTGGTGTGGCGTGGCCTGAACCCATTTTCCAATTAAGATCCACATGTACAAGTACCTCCTTCCTCTTATATTTTCTTTCACTATCCTTGCTTTGTTTTGGGATCTTAAATGGTTATTGTGAACTTGTGACAAAAGTATCCCTTACAATTTACTGCATTTTCAGCTCTGATCATCCATGATTGTTGGGTTTGTTGAATCTCATATTTATTTGGTTTATCCAAAATGATATAATATCTTGGAATATGTATATCTTGTACAGAACACTTATCTAGTGAAGCAAGCAAGGCTTTAATATCCTTCATGAAATTCATTATATGCTCTATACTTTATTCCAAAAATATATGCATTTTATAGATGTCCCAATATTTCGTCTAACCAATTCCCAATGTATGTCAACAAATTAAAGCACACCTTATAATGTGATGCAGAACACATAAATATAGAAAAATAAATACAAAATTTGGTCTATGTGTTGACAACTATGGGTGCCAATGTCATATGAATCTATATTTATTGTATCTCTTGTACAATAATTAATTTAGGAAATCAGGATATTATAAACTTGTAATAAATTTTATTGTGTGAATTTGGGTGGTCAATATCATGATGATCCAAAGATTTCTTTTCCCACTTCAAAAGCTTGCAAGTGTAAATGTTAAAATGAAAAACCTATTCATGTGCATATTTGTCATTGGCAGACAGCTTTTAGAGGAATAATTACTTATGCTGAACAACTGTTTTTCTTGTTTAAATTGGTCTCTTCCCTTGCAGGATGTTGGAACTATCTGTGAACAGTTACCAGGCCTTGCAGCTCTAAACCTATCTAACAACCTTATGGCACATGATATTACTGGGCTACCACTTCTAATGAACCTCCGGGTTCTGGTTTTAAACAATACTGGCATTAAATGGAAGGAGGTGTCCCATTTTTTATTATTTTTATTCTTCCTCTTCTTCTTCTTCACCTCCTATACTTCCCTAGAATTTATTCGAGTCACTAAAAATATCATCTTTTATGTTGGCAGGTTGAAATAATTAGGCATTCACTTCCAGCAATAGAAGAACTACATCTGATGGGAAACAATTTAAGGGCAATAACGGTGTGTTATTTCCCCTCCAATGGTGTTTGCTAAGTTTCCTTAGTCTGTGATCAATTTTAATTTGGTTGGGGAATTATTTTAAATTATACATTCTTTGAGGTGTACTATTATGCCATTCCTTTGTTCTGTTAAAGTAGAGTGAGCAAAGGGCTGCACTTCTTTTGCTCACCATGCTCTGAAAGAGCCCCCTCAACACAGGAACCCCGCGACCGATCCTGGTTGTTCTTTGATTAGGTTGCCAAAGATGCAAAAAGCTGACTTGTCTCATCTCATGCAGTCTTTTAGATTCTCCATCAGGCTTGCTAAACAGAAAGTATAGAATGGTACATGAAAGTGAAAGAAAAAAATAATGAAGAGCCCAAAGACATGTAGTAATCATGGCATGGAGGTTGAAGAAAAGAGAAAGAAACTAACTATAAATATCTTTTTTGACAAACAATCACATTTTTTTCAGTATAATAATAAAATTTCTTAATATAGAAAAACATTAATTGCAAAATAAGCTATTGCACCATTATACAAATCACTGTATGCTCCTCCAAGCATGTTGAAAATGTAAGCCATGATAGCTCCAGAAAAAATTTACTCACAATGACTCTATCGCTGCTCAAATGTATTGAAATCCTCTTTTTAGGAAATAGAGAAGATCTAAATCAACACAAAAAAAATGATATCTGAAGATGTGCCCAATGCCTATGTGGCACTGGATTGTCCAATGCACATTCTTTGAGGTTAAGCTTGAGACATTCAATATGAGGGCAAGTCCATTGATTGAGAATTACCCTTCTCCCCAGTGGTGAAACTGCAAATTTAAAAAATTTTATGGTATGGCTGCCTTTATGCCATCCCCCTTTACCATTTATCAAATCCTAACAACTCAATACTAGGAGAATATATCAAGTTTCAACATCTTATGGAGGTCTAATTAAATTTGGAAAGATAGATCCAATTTGTGTTTGGTTGCTCATCAAGAGTAAGAATTATTAACAGAGTTGTGCTAATGAGCATGACAGGAGGTGTCCTTTCTGAGCTTATTTGAGATACAATCCTTGAGGGGAAGATTGTGCATCCATTGTTTTCCCCCATATCTGAGAAGTGGGGCTAATAGGTTTCCCTGTTACTAAAACTAAAAATGAAAGAAATAAGCATGATGGAAGGAACCTTTGCCTTTGGAAGGTTGCATGACAGAAGAATGTACTAAGCAAGTTATATTGTCTTGAAGATTTTATTATTATTGTTTTTGATTGGTAACCGTTTCTTTCTTCTTTTTTTGTACTAACTGGGATTTGAACTTGGAACTTCCCACATCCTCACCCCAACCCCTTGGCACTTGAGCCAGGCCTCAAGGGCAATGTTTTCTTGAACACTTACACTCAACACTCCCCTATAGGAATGCTTTAAGAATTGGGAGACCTTAAAGCTTAGGATGGAATGGTTTTCTGACTAAGAATACATTGTTCTTGATTGTTGTTAATTTTCGTTGTTCCATTTCTATTTGATGGGTGCCACTGGTTTTCTTTGGATTTCTATTTCTATTTTTATTTTTATATTTCTGCTTAAGCAGTTCTAAATTCTCAAACATCTATACAGCTGTTTAACAGCACATCCCTTCCTTTCTTTTTATTTCTTGTTATCCAGCCTGCCTCTTCCTCTATTGTCCAAGGATTTGATTATCTGCGGCTTCTGAATTTGGAAGATAACTGTATAGCTGAATGGGATGAAATCTTAAAGCTTTCCCAGCTCAGAAGGTATTAGAAAGAACTGTCCTTTTTTTGTTGAAAATCTTAAGATAAAGTTTACTGTATATGTTGCCAAATTTTCTTATGCATAGTGTTCAGCTTGGAGCAGCTTCATTTGAACAAGAACCATTTGAAGCACATATTTTACCCTGATTCTGATGCAATACATCAACTGCTCAACGGTATTGACTTTCTTGAAAAAGGTTGTAGGCCCTTCCAGAATTTGCATTGTCTTCTTCTAGGTAATATATCAAGACTCCTCTTTAAGCATTCTCACATCCTTATTTTTGGCTATCTTGGATTCTTATGAATGCTTATTTAGTTTTTATTCATCCATGGATTCTTATGAATGTTTATTTAGTTTTTTATTCGTTCATGCTTCAGGTGGTAACAACATCGAGGATCTGGCCTCTGTTGACTCGCTAAATTCTTTCCCTATGTTGAAGGTAAGGTTTTGTGTTGTGACTGACCCTTCTTTCATACTTCTTCTGAGTCACCAGATTAGTTTTATATGCATACTGTAGTGATGCAAAAATAAGCTGAATTTCTAGGGTTTGTAATACCATTATTGGTTGTAAATCATAGGTCATGTATAAAATTTGGTTTCTCAGGTTATTTTTTCTGGTCAGATAGCAATTTGACTGTCCAGAATAATGATGTGAATAGCAAAGCTCAATCTCCTATTTGGAGAATTTGTCACTGCTAACTAGGACTTAATCTGATTGCACAGTGGGAATGGAAACTGAATTGTCTATTGTGATAATGAACTTCAACATACACTTAGTCATCAATCATCAACTTTACAAGTTGAAGGGTCTGTGTTCTGATTGTTTTCTTTCTTCATGTGGAAAGGATATTAGGCTTTCTGAGAATCCAGTAGCTGATCCTGGAAGAGGTGGTATCCCAAGATTTGTTTTAATTGCAAGGTTATCGAAAGTTGAAATACTGAATGGGAGTGAGGTAAACTCTAGATGTTGTGTATGAACCCAATTGCTGCTTTACAAGGTTGTGATAAATCTGATGTATCTGTCTGTAAAAACCTTTCAGGTCAGTCCTCGTGAGCGGAAGGAATCTGAGATCCGGTAAGTTTTTCCTTTCCCAGGCCAGTCCATTATGTTATCTTTTCCTTACCTTAGGTTTCTGTGGGCCTGCACAAATTTTAAACCATGTATTTAAGTTAGACATTTATTTTATTCGTTTCCAATACGCTAATAACTATATGTTTCTTTGTTTTCATGTGTTTATCCTAGGCTCTCTAGAGCTCATTTTAGTCCCGCAAATCATTTCTTACTTTATTTTCAGAAGAATCAAAATAAAAGAAAGAAGGAAAAGGAAAATACTGACCGACCATGTTTGTGTTGAATTAATAATTTTTACCATTTTTTAAATGTTTGTTTTTTTGGTATTTTGGCGTGTATCATTTCTACAATTTTATCGAGCTGGAAACCAAGGCTCAGGATCTGGCATTGGGTGTTGGTTCATGTCTAGGTTGCAGATCCTTCTAACCTCTGAATCTTAGGACCATGGGAATATCTAAATTCTTGATGTATCCATTATTTTCTTCGTTTATAACCAATGTTGAGATGGGGTACCTTTTAACATAAAATGCTTAACTTGAGTGGACCGTGTAATATAGGAAATGAAGTGTGCAAGAGAAGTCCTAACCAGTTACTAATGTGGTCCTCTTCTTTTTCTTGGACATATCCCAATGCCCATACCTCTATCCTATGGTGCCCCTCAGGCACTTCTCAAGTTTTGAAATGTTCATTTATTGTTGGTTGAAAAACTCATAGACACTGGAGTCCACATTTGTGTTCATTGTGATTTATTTTCCTTTAAGAGGCCCTTAGAGATCAGCTGTAACTGGAGTTGGTTGTACTAAACATGTGGATTGTCTGAGAATTAGAATTCTGTTTCTGACTCAGAATTTTACAGGTATGTTCGCTTAGTCATATCAAAGATGCATGGCAACCCAGAAGAAATCAAGCGGCTTCACCCCAGGTCTTCTCTTCTTTTTCTTTTTCTTTTTTTGTCCTTTTTTTTTTGCTACAGTTACATTCACCGCCCTTTGCTGTACACAATTGAAACCATTGGCTGAATGCTGTTTATGAACTGCTTGAGTAACTTGCTATAGCCTATAAAACTTGTTAAGGATCTGCCAATGTAAGCTCCTAATCAATTACTACTTAAGCTAAAGTAGACTGCAATGTGTATTATGATATTTCCAATTCAGGGAACTCAATTAAACCAAGTTTCCATTTTCTTGTTAGCATGTTTTGCATCAGAGAGAATGAAAGAAAGATTTTCTGTAATTTGTGGAAATAAAATACTAGGGCCTGTTTGGGAATGTTTTCGAAAACAAATCTCAAAAATAGCTTTTGAGAATAATTTTTTAAAAACAGTTCTTTAATGTTTTTTATGACAAAAGTTTATTTGGGAACTCAGAATTTTTTTCAACCTATTTTCTGTGTTTCCAAATATTTCTAAAAAACAACTTTTATGTGTAGTGTTTTATTTTCAATTGTTCTTCATACTTGCATAATTATTTTTTAAAACAAACCTCAGAAATTATGTGGGAACAATTGAAAACGGTTAAAATATATTTTCAGAAAACACCTTGCTTTCAGAATAAGTCCTCAAAAAATTACCAAACATGTTTTTGAGTTTGGAAAACAGTTTTTTGTTTTAAAAGCAGTTCCCAAACAGACATTTCCCTAGAGTTCTACTGACGTCAAATTCTATATTGCAAAGTTGTATTTCTGCTCACATCCTGAATATTCTTTCTGACAATACTACAGAGATTATGTTGATAAAAAAGTAAGCCATCCCAGAAAATTATTTACCTGAAAATAATTGTCATTGATGCTCAGTGCCACATCAATGTTGTCTTGAGCTGCACTTGAATTTGCATATGTTAGAGAAGAGGTCAATGATTGGTTGATAACTACACACAAAGCCTTAATTTTATTGGGACACAGTAATGGCATTCTGTTCCTTGCTTTCTTTGTATCAAACAATAAGGAAAGATACATGGACAGAAAACAATCAGCTTGAACAACTGCAATTGTGATGATGGTTCTTGTGTTTCGGTCCAAGCATCGGAATTCCTTATGCTGTGATGCTGTGAGATTTTCAACTGATGTAAGATCCCTAATCAGATGAGAGACAGAGTTTGGAATAATTATTTCTTAGAAACTGACGACGAGAACATTCAAAGTCCACATGTATCATACATAGTGTATAATATGTACCATATTGTTTTTTAGGCAAAATTGGGTATGCCCTACCCACCAATGATCAAAATATTTGCTACTGTTTTCCCATGTGTTCGTTTTTCTAATCATTATATCAACCTTCCAGCCTCTGATTCTGGACCTGAACTCAATTCCAGGTTTGCCGAGCTTAAAGAATTTCATGGAATCGAGGATGAAAGACCCTTGACTGGAGCAGCTGGTCCTCAAAAAATGGCTTCTGGACTTCTTTGTACGATACAAAAATTTCCTGATCAGCATTTAACATGGACTTAAAATGTCGATATCCTAATGATTCTTATCTGCCCTTTTTGTAGCTATCAATCTGAAATGCATTGGAGCATCCATAGGCGAAAAGCCCCCGCTGACAAAGAAACTGCCAGCAACCACCACGGTAACAGCACTTCCATCTTTTTCTTGAAGCATGGGTTTAGCCCAGAGGTAGTTTTAACAAGTGGCTTAAATATTGCATTTCTTTCAGATTGGCAAGCTAAAGAATCTTTGTGAGAGTTTCTTCAAATTGAAATCTATCAAGCCGAGATTGTTTCTTCAAGAAGAGGTTTGTATTTGACATCCTTTTGTTGTGACTTCTGGTTATTTATGTCTGGTATGTGATGAAGTACTGTGCCTTCATTTGGACATTCTGATACATTTTGATAATATGATCATGGAAACTCAAAAATATCGATCCTCGAGTTGGTGGGACTTGGAAACTGTATTTTTCATGAATTCCTGAAGTTCAGACATTGCCAAATGGATACCAAGAAAATTTTCTAGGAACTTTCCCAGAAAAATTTCTCAGGTGGCATTTTAGCTGAGCAAGTGCTCTGTCTAAGCTGGGTAACCTTTCCTTGATTTTCAGGGTTCCCCGTTGCCAATACTGCTTGACGATGAAATGGCATCACTGATGGACCTTGGAATCGGTAGTGAATCAACCATTCTCATAGATGAAGAGAGTTGATGAAGGTAAATCCATGAAGCTCTTTGATGGACTTTGGAACTGGAAACAACCATCGAAGACGAGAAGAGTTGATGAACGTGAATCAACCCCAGAAACTTCCATGATTCTTGTTGCAACATTTTGTCTAGTTCCAAGTGTTTGGATGGTACTTGTTTTTGGATTTACAGACTTTCACATTCCTCAAATTTGTGTGTAACAGGTTGATGCTTTGAGATTTGGGTTTTCTTGTTTTATCTTACCTTTTATTTTGATCTTTATTCAATTGTCAATTTAAATATGCTGTGTAACATTTAATGAGACGATTAGCAGAGAGTGAGAAGAAATATTTGTTACTGCTGAAAACCTTGCCTTCAGCCAAGAAAGGAACACTATAAACAAGCTTTATGCATACCGCTAAAACCATTTGCATCAACTCCAAACTGACATGGAAGAACAGCCTCTTCTTCTCCTCTCCTCCTTCAAATCATCCTTGCCTAAATTTTTGTCGGGTTTTTTCCATTTAAGAATAATCTCAATGGAGAAAGTTTGATGGTTCAATGAGCAATCTAAGGCCGCCTTCAAACATTTCTCTATTTGTTCATGAAAATCTAATGAAGTTGCAGAATCTTCCCTATCCAATACCTCTTCACCTTCCAAACCTTGAGGTACTCTTAACTTAGAAGACATCCATCTTAGTGGTAACTTTTCAAAGTTCAATAAGAAGACCCCCCCACAAACTCAGGTGGAGAACTTCCAGCTTCAATTGGCAATCTAAACTCTTCAAACACGAGATCTTAACAGTATACAGTGTTTAGATTGTCAGTTGAAGCAGGAAGTTCTACAACCAGGGTTTCTGGGAGAGAGATCCAAGAAGCTCTAATTGAGCTTTGGAAAGTAATCACTGGGATCATGATCCCCTGAGTTGAGTAACGCAAGGCTTGGTAGGTGAACATAAGGTGAACACAAGGCTTGAAGAAGAGAGATATAGAGCTATCAAAGAAGGATAGAAGAGAGGCGCTTTAGATACTGAAGAAGGAGATAGAAGCCATGTGGTTCAAAGTCTTGCTGGTGAAAACTAACCTTCAGAGGTGAGAGGAGGAGGGGTAGAGGAAATGAAATAGAGTGGGTGAAGAGGTTGAAGGTGAGGTTGAGGCTTTGGTAGGTGAGGAAAGACCAAGACCAAGACTGCCATTGGTGTAGGAATGGATGGTCCATGATTCCTTGAGTATTAGTTCCATCCTTCCAATCGAAGCCCTTTTTTTTATTTTGGTAAATGAAGAATGTATAAAACTAAATATTATCAACCCTCTAAAACAATAGGAAAGGGTATTTTTCGGTAGGCATTGACAAGTACCATCAATCAATTGGTGTCATGTGTATACTAGTAGGTCTCAAGCTTTGTGTATCTTTATACCCAAGGATAAAAATATCGGTAATCATGGATATATCGGTACTTTGATTTTACGGATATATCGACGGATATTTTGGAAAAAAATATCGATAGATTTAAAATTGTTAAAAACTCATGAAAATATAAGAAAAACCTCATAATAATATAATTAGAAATATAATAAACATTTTAAAGTTGTTTTATTGAAAAATTTGATATACATATGATATAATTTGCAATATTAGATGTAATTATATCATATCGATTTATAAGAAATGTTAATTTTGTAATTGTTCTCATTATAAAGTCACATAAAATATTTCATTTCATTAAATATTAATAATTTGAACACATTACATTGCAATGTCCCTTTAGTACCAAAATAAGTCTCAATAATCATAAAAATAAACATATTTCATATTCAATATATATTAGTTCATGTTAATTAAATTAATTAAATAATTTAGCTAAGTTAATTAGTTTAATTTAATTCTAAATGTGAAAATAAATCATAAATAATCATCTAAAATAAACATATCAATTTATAATTAAATAATCAAATTAACCTAAGTTAATCCAATAAAAATATACAAATTAATTACAATTGAATGTAAAAATAACATTAAATCATTCATATTGCAAACGTACTAATTAATTGAAAATACATGAATTAATTACAATTGCAAACAAAATTAATTACAATTTAAAACAAACATACCTTAAAATGATTGAATAATTGAGCAATCTTAATAAAAATTGGAGTAATGAGAGCAAATGAAGAATGAAAGCAAAAATTGATGAAATTTGGGTTATTTATAGAAGAAATTTGAGCCAAAATAGCCGTTGGAATATTAATTTACGGTTGAAAATCAATTTTGGCCGTTGGATAAAAAACTTGGAGCAATCTGGCCGTTGGATCATTATATTACCATTTGAATCACATCTGGGCCGTCGAATCAACACGGGCGTGATCTGGGCCGTCAGATCACGCTACATGAAGAAGGGGGAATACCGCCGATTTTTTGGCAATTTACCACCGATTAATCGTTGATATATCGACGATTTATTGCCACCAGAAGCGATTTTTTTCACAAAATCGTCGATTTATCTCCCCGAGCTGATATATCGCCGATATTTTGGTAATTTTTGCGGAAATATCTCTCATTCGATTTTTCTCCATGAAATATCGTGTCGACATACACGATATATCGCCGATGTATCCCGACATTTTCCTCCTTGCTTATACCTTAACTCCATTTGTTTGTACACTAATCTAACAACCTAAATTTCACTACACAAATTAACATACACAAATTAAATTTATGATTTCGCAACACAGACTAACTTCAGTCTCAAAAGATATGCAAATTTCTTTCTCATGTTGAGACTTTTCAACTAGTCTATAACTTTTTTCAGCCTTCCGACTCTTAACTTGTCAACCCCTCTAAGACTATTCTCAGTCTAAATAAGATAAAATTACTCACTCACACACGAGGGCATCATAGTCCTTTAACATTTGACACTTTTACTTTCAAATTGGAATCCTGTTAGATAGAATTCCCCTGTTCTATGGAAGGACCACCGAGAGACCTCATCCATGTTGAAATCATTGTTTTTTTTATAAAAAAAAAACTTTTTTTTGATAGACGAAGAAAGCATGTATTAAGCACCAAAAAGAAGGGATGTATCCTATGCATTGAGGAGTATACACAAAACATGGCAGTTCCAACACTAAACGTATAAAAGGTTAGCCTATAAAAACAAACCAAACTATTTATAAGTGAGATCATCTAAGAAATCCAAAATGGAGGTGGTTTTCCATTTGCAACGAAGCATGGGACCACTCTAATAATGATTTAATGAAGAACTCTGTCAATCTTTGATCTAAGAGCTCTTCATCATTGAAAGTTCTTTGATTACACCCTTTTCATCATAACAAGCCAATCAAAGCTATACATCAAGCAATTCCTCTCTTCTTATCTAAACCCCCTTAAATTTCCATACCGGGAGGTTTTACACTGAAGTCGGAAGCACCCATTTCAAGTCAAATAGTGCTAATAGAAAAGTCCATAGCACTTTTGTCTTATCACAATGAATCAAAATTAATCAACTAATTTTTTATTGTCTTTACAAAGGCTACATCTATTGACCATGGGTCATCCCTTCTTCATTAACGATATGCAATTAAGATCTTCTCCTAACAAACTTCTCACGCAAAAGAAAAAAAAACACATTCTAGGGAGAGCTCGAGACACCCAAATCTCTTTGGCTGAAAATATTAAATTACTCATAGCACTTAACGATTTGTAGTAAAACTCCACACCAAATTTTCCCTTCTATTGTCTTTCCACGGTGAAGTGTCCTCTCCTTCTTACACTTTCATAGGGTATATTGTAGAAATAGGGTCAATACATCTTTCTCGAAATCTTGGAAGAGTCTTCTAATCAAGCCTCTTAACAGCCACCTTGACCTCCTCCATCCCATAAACTATAGCATTTTTTAAGAAGGCTATTATGAGAAGTGTAAGTGATGCCTCTTTTAACTTGGAACTCCCTCGTGAATCTATCCCACCAAAATCTTTCAAGTTTATCATTACTAAGTCGGACAGCTAATTTAAGACTGAAATCTTTCCCACCTTTAATAATGTCTTTCCATAGACCCATTCCAAAAGGATCCCTCACCTAGCCCATCTCCCCAAAATTTTCATGTACAATCTTCCTCCAGAAGCTCTCCCGCTCAAAAGGAAATCTCTACAACCATTTGCCTAACAAGGCTTGATCAAGGCTCTGCAATCTTCTTCGACCCAACCCTCCATACTACTTATCCTTGCAAGCATTTGATCAATTTACCAAATAGATCTTTCTTGTTCCCTTGTGTCTCCCTACAAAGTCTCATTGAATTTTCTTTAACCCGATCCTCATCTTTTTGGGAATTGCAAAAAAGGAGAATAAAATAGATAGGGAGATTTGATAGATTGCTCTAAACGAGTATTCCTCCTTTGGACAGGGGTCCTGCTTTTTCCAAGCAGTCAATTTCCTTTTAAACCTCTCCTCGATTGAATCTCACACACCATAAGACTTCTGAGGAGCCCCATGAGAAGAACGATGAATTACTTTAAAACAAATAACTATTGAACCTCAACTTTACTACAACATCATTGTCCCATTGACATGATACATTTCAGTTTCTAATGCAATTTACAGTTCAGATTTATTGATAACTATAACAATAACCCCATAATTCACCCTATTACCACAAACAAATCCACAAGATTCACCTTTAAAAGTCTGAAGGACATTGTCACCATGAAGTTTCCACAGTCAAGCAATCCAGAAAGCAGCAATTGGAAGCTACCCAGAGTAGGGTATTGGAAAATAAGCAGCAAACTAGGAGAACAATAAGATTGATAATAAACTTAGTAGATTAGTTCATATGACATCATCTGGAAACAGGATTAATAGAGCATGGCCTAGAAGTCTCAATATCAGTCAGAAATAACCCTACACGAATTCACTAACTCTAGGTCTTAAGCGTTTTAGATACTGAGAACATCTATCTCCAGTCAAACTCAACTAAGAACTATATCAAAAAACAGTTCAGCGATGCGCACCATACATCTGAGTTGCATCATACTGAGGATAACCTGGCTGGGGTGACAAACTTTTTCCATAACCAACTGGTGCAGTTGCTGGTACAGCTCCATAGCCACCTGACTGTGCGGGGATTGACTGATCATAGCTTGGCTGAGTAGGCGTTGGTTGGACATAACCTGGCTGGCCACTTGGTTGTGCACCATAGGCTGAGGCAGGCCCACTGTTGTAAGTGGGATCTGCAGGCCCTTGGTATCCATAAGCTGCATTGTTTGCAGTCTGTTGTTCGGCATATCCTGGTTGTGAAGGGTATGGCCCATAACCCCCTTGAGGACCCACTTGCGCATAGCCTGGTGCCTGCTGTCCACCAGGTTGACTGTAACCTGACATAGGCTGGCCACCTTGCTGTGGATATCCTGGGCCGGATGCTGGTTGTGGCTGATTATACCCATCAGCAGCTGGTTGAGACCCATAAGCAGGATAAGATTGCTGCATGGGCCCACTTGATGCATATGGGTATTGTTGTGGAGGTACATTTGGACCATATGATTGGTTTGAAGACATGGGACCTTGATAAGGAACATCCCCAGGTTGACTAGCCCTAGGTGGGCCATAGGATTGGGCTGCTGGTGCCTGTGATGCCATGCCATATGATTGTGGCTTACCATATGCCTGTTGTGGGGGATACCCTGATTGAGCACCACCTTGTGGGTAAACAGGCTGAGAACCATGTCCTCCATATGGAGGATGTGTTGGAGCCTGACCTTCATATTTTGGTTCATCATATCCATGCCCATAGCCCTGTTGAGGAGGTCCTGTTTGGGAATACTGAGCCTGTTGCCCATAATCTGGACCCTGTGGCTGTCCATAATTGTAATTTCCTTGGGAAGGGGGTGGACCCATCCCAGGGCTGGGGGAAGGACCAGGTGCATGAATGGACATAGAAGCAGAATGTGGAGCAGCAGCAGGGGCATCAGGACCATGGCCTCCTTGTCCACCATAGAAATCATAGCCACCACTCTGTGGAGGCCCCTGCATGTTAGCAGGGGGCCTTTGCTCCCACCCTGAACCAAAGCTGCTTCTTGGGGCCATTTGTTGTGGAGGATAACCACCATATGAAGGCGGCGCATACTGCTGATTCTGAGATGGATAAGCTCCTCGTTGGTAATCATACCCTGTTGGCTGCCCAGGATGTGGACCCCGAGGGCCCCATTGAGATGGTCCAGTGGGACCACGAGGTCGATAGCCCTGTTGGTTATAACTGCCTGGGTAGGTTGATGATCTCACAGGCTACTCCAAGAAAATTACAGAAAGAAATAAGTTAGCAAACTAACATAATTTACTAAATAAAATACAAAAAATAAAGAGAGCATGAAGTTGCTGTTTGGAGTTCATATTCGCTGCTTCTGATCCAAAGAAGGGTGTGCTCTTGATTGACAAAGAGATGAAAATAAAGTAGCAAGTAAGATTACAACGTGGAAGACAAGATAATCTGGTCAAATCAACCATGTGAAACTACAGTTAACTTTAATCGAAAGACATGAAATATGAGCAGAGATGATAAGCAAAATAAGGGAAGAATTCAAGTCAATAATGCTGCTAACTTGATGTAAAATAGCAACACAGAAACTGGTAATTCACATACACACTCAACCTACATAAATAACAACTGCCAAGGTCATGCTTAACTAAACAAGAAAGTACAACCAAAGAAAGAAAATGTAGATAAAAGTAGAGAGTCCACCAAAGCAATGCAATAAATTCAAAATTCTATGTATGATATATTTTAGACTTCAAGATAAGATTTCATGAAGTACACCAACTGATCCTTGTAATCAATATCTGTCCCTTCTCAAACACAGAAGAAAGCAATGATGAAATGAAACAAGCTCTATGCTGGAACAGATTTATCAACAAGTCTGTAGCAGAATCAAGCCTGCACATACCTTTCATCAATTATATTAATTTGCTTTTTCACACATACCCTGCCACCAAGCTCTTTTATTTTTCAATTTATACAATGCTAGCTCACTTTGGAAACAGAACTTTTAGGTTTTGCCAGCACAATTGCTCATTCTTGAATGCAAAAGAATACCTTATTCTCTTGAAAACAGAAAAGCAGATAAAGTACTTTAAATAGTTAAATGGTCAATACTCTTACCCAGTTTGGCAGTCTATGCCTCCACACCAGATTCCTGCAGCTATAACTTTCCATAACCATTCAACTGGATAAGTCTAGTTCACTTTAGAAACCTTAAATTCTCCGGGTCACAATTTATGCATGCATATGCTTATATGAGAATCTCAAAACAGGCATATGAAGATACCATGATCACAATTCATTAGGAAGTCAATATCCAGGAAATAACCCAACAGCTATTTTTCAGAAAATTACTATCAAGTCACAAATAAAAATGAAAACTTTAAGCTTTGCTTCAATGATGTACAAAAGAAAGCCTTTAAATTACTAGATGGCTTAACTCACAAATTCCTTTCACCAATTATGAAACAAAAATTTCTAAAATGCTTTTAGTACCTATAAATATAAAATATTCTACATGGTTAGCGGACATACCATATACATCCAATGAACATCATATGTTCCACAGTCATTTCATATGAAATTACAAATGGAATACTTGGAAGAAAAAAAAAATGACACGGAACAGGAGCAAATTACCATCAAATTGGCCCAGATGACAAGATCTCTAATCTAACTTGACATGGCAAACACAGATTCAGGAAAAAGGCAAATCAAGATTGAGAGATGAGATTGAATGTTCAATAAAGCACAAACCCTAAGCATTTCCATTTCAGGTAACTTTGAAAAACAAAGTTATCGATCTAGAAACAATATCATTAGGTAGCATCCATCTCTTTCATTCATCTTTCTAGCAACAACTCTTATCTGAATTCAGTCACACAAATATTCTATATTTCTTAACATTTGGTCATATAAGGTATGGTATTGTAGCATGTGGTTGACGCAAGCAATATAAGTTCTCTCATTGATCCTAGCTTCAGAACCATGCTTTTCAAAACTTGTGATGCACCTCAATGCAAATGAGAGGACAAGTCCATATTCTTCAGATGTTTCAGCATATCATCAAATACAAATTTGGGAAGCACTGATCCCACACACACTTTAAGCATGACAACTTCACCAGGCATGACACTGTTTTCCAACACAAGTCTCATGCATAGAACATGGGGGACACTAAAGAGAACTAAGGTTAATACAATATAGTCTTGCTAAATTATGATTTTTAGTTTTTAAGTCTCAAAGCAATCTTACCAACTATTAACATCCTGCAATCGCGAGATTAATGCCTGATACCTCTCTTCAGTGGATGGGAGTGAATAGTGGTTGTCTATGTCTACACCAAGAAAGCAATGCTGGGCCCATGTGAAAGGCAATAGCCAAATCTGCATTTTTAAAGCCAACCAATTCGAAATCGGCACCTTCAACATAAATAAATCATGGCAACCGACATCTCGGATTGAATATAAGATCTTCCTAACAGCATTTCAAGTGACCTTGGCATGGATTATTCATCAATATCGCAAACTCTCATGTGTTATTCAAGTTATGAGCTCTCAGTCCCAGGTAAAATCATTAAACAATTCTTCCTCAAATGGATGAAAAGGCGTCATGTAAGCAACACAGAGCAGCATCCACTATATGAATATACAGGTGTTCACACAGGTAATCATGCCAAACCAGCCAAACCAGCAATTTGTGACTAAAGGGTAGTTGCTAGCTAGGGCCTACTTCACAAACTCAGAAGGAAATTGAGCATGTTTTGAAAAAACATTTATTTGAATGAAGTAAAGTCAGAACATCAAGGATTTAACTTATAATGTCATAGTGGGATCTAATGCCATCTTAAATAAGTAACTCTCTCTCTCCATTCAAAAGTACCATATGCAAACTACAAAAAACTTTGGCTTAAGATCTATGATACTGTACACATAATACAAGTGGACATTATCACCCCAAGTATTACTTAAGAGAAGTAGAATATATCAGGCATTCCCAACAACATGGGACTCTTTAATCAAACTGCCACATAATGATGTTACCCAATGTTGGAACCATGATAACTTAAGTGAAAAAATAAACAACTGTCTCTCGAAATGGTTTCAGGTTATTTTCTAAGACTTCCTCCAAGGTCCTAGATACACAAACAATAAAAAGGAAAACATGCTGTAGAAAAAAGGTTGAACCAACCAACAGAACGAATAGAGTAGCTGGTATAATCTAACATACATTAACAATTTATGGATAAAAGGTTATATCGAGCTTCAGACAGATCAGAATGAATCTATTGAATTGTTCCTCTAACTTGATGCAGATGAAATGCCCAATAAAATGAATGTAACATTTTCTGAAGTAATATAGTTCATAGAAATCAAAGTAATCCTTGGGAATTAATAAACATACTCCCTTCAAACAAGTTCAAACTTTTTCTAAGATTTTATCATCATTTCCTGTATTGAAGCATGACAAGAGCAAAGCATATCCTTAAGATTGGCAAAAAACCCAAAAGCTAACTTAACAAGCTCAAGTGCCCAGAAAGCTGTAATTGGAGGATCTAAATAAATCTTATAAATAAACATGGTTGCAATAAAATTAAAGAAGAAAGAGCAACTGCAATGTATTCAACCAAACAGGCATAACTTCAAGAACAAACCTGATTCATAACTTCCTTTATCATTTCTCTAGCCATCTCAATTTGCTTCTTGTCACCAGTAACTCTCACAGTCCTTTCTTTAGATTGGTCTCCTTCAGGGAGATGTTGAGGTATCAACTAAACAAGAATTAAGAAGTTAGTATTTGTATGATGCTCCTAGATGGGCGTCACCTCCATTGAAATTCCTTCTACACATTTTAATATGTGACTCAGTGCAAGGCATACGATATCAACTACCTGGATGCGAGCCCCTGATCTGGTCTGCAGGCTTTTAATGGTTTCCCCACCTTTGCCTATGATTAAACCAACCTGCATCAAAAGGAAAGCTCGAATAAAGAAGGGCCTGAAACATATAAATGTTTGGATGCATCAATATCCCAACAGACAAACATAAATAACCTTCTCATTTGGAACTTGTATCTGAACTTGTTCTGCAGCTCCAACAGCCTGTGCAGTAGCAAAACCTCTAGCTACAAGGGAAGGAGAACCCCCTGCATCAGCCTGCAGGACAATACACCAATTTGAGGAAATGTGAAATGGACAATTTTAATTATTTCAAACCAAACAAAATGAAGAACAAGCATTGGCCAAAATAAATATACTGGGCTCAATTGGGCCCAGATTGAGAAGTGATACTAAAAGAATAAAGATTGATTTCGGAAATAGGATTGAACCTCCGCAATAACATCCTTTATAAGTTTCTCAGCCTTGTTTATGTTTTCCAAGCTTCCTATTAGTTCTACAGGCCTTGAGGCAGAATATGGATCTGCATCAGCATCCCTTGTGATCTGGATTTTTGCCCCTGAGTTGTACTGAAGGAACCGTATAGTATCGCCAGCTTTACCAATAAGAACCCCAACCTAGACCAGCATTTGCATGACAACATGTCACCAAACTCTTTCAGATAAAACTTAAAAAATAATAATAATAATAATAAATAAAATAAAATAAAAAATAAAGAAAGGGAGAGAGAAGAAGAATAAAGAAAGAAAAAGCACATCCCAAACACACAGCAAAATAGAAATAAACCTGTTTCTATCAATCAAAAGCACACAGAAATTGCTAATCATAAAATCAGAAATAAGAATGTGGTCAAGAAGCCTACTTTCTTCCTTAAATGCCATGGCATAAGGTTATTGCGAGTATATATGGGACATATCCTAATGGATGGGACGCCAACACAGTGGTTAGATGGTCACACAGATGTCCTTGGAAGGCTATTGCTCAAGTTTTCCAGGAGTTCTCCCCTTTTGTCCGCCTAGTGGTGGGCAATGGGGAGAGAATTAGGTTCTGGGAAGATCTTTGGTGGGGCAACCAAACTTTGTGCTCTCAATATGCTGATCTTTACAGAGTTATTTCTGTGAAAAACCTCATTGTCTCAAATGTCCTTGGCAATTCCTTACCACTGTCCTGGAATTTTAACTTTTGCCGCAATCTAACGGATTCAGAAATTGATCTCCTTCAAAGATTAATGTCCTCCATTAATTCTGTGCTTTTCTCCCCTTCTTCATCAGATTCAAGAGCATGGTCTTTGTCTTCGTCAGACTTGTTTTCAGTGAAATCTTTTTTCTTGGCCTTGTCAAAAGTCTCAAATCCTTTAATGTTCCTTCCGGCCAAGTTTTAATGGAGCTCAAAAGTCCCTTCAGAGGTTAAGGCCCTCACTTGGTTAGTAGCACATGGGAAGGTAAACACTAATGACAAGTTGCAATTGAGAAGACCCTACAAAGCCCTCTGTCCTCAATGGTGCATTCTTTGCAAAGGAAATGGAGAGTCGATTGACCACCTTTTTCTTCATTGTCCCGTTACCATTGGACTTTGGCACAGGTTGTTCAATCTAGTAGGGTTGGTTTAGGTCCCTCCAAGGATCCTTGAGGACATGTTGGTTATTACTTTTAAAGGCTTGGGGAACTCATTAAGAGGCAAGACACTTTGGCAAATTGCTTGCCTCACTTTGATTTGGATGGTGTGTCAAGAGAGAAACAATAGGATATTTGAGGATAAAGGGAGAACGGAAGAGATGGTATGAGATTTGATCCGGTTTTATTCTTCTCTATGGGCTTCTTGTACTGAAGCTTTTAGAGGAGTTCCTCTAAACATTCTACAACTCAATTGGATTGGGGTTTGCGTTTCAAAAGTTTGAAAATTGATGGGGTTTCTCTTTGTTTTTAGAGTTCTATTGTTGAGAGTTTTATCCTTTGTTCAATTTGTGTAGGAAGGACCTCTCATCCTTCCCTTGGTTTTTTTTTCTCTTTTTTTCTCTCCTGTATTTGTTCTTATATTAATATATTCTTCTTTGTTTCTGATCAAAAAAAAAAAAAAATGTGTCTCAAATTAGTATTTTCATTTTTTATTAAGAATATATATAATTTATTCAATTTCTTCTATTCATTAACTTCTCTCTATTTTCTGAGGGCATATGCATGCAGGAACCAAATGATAAAACTACACTCAAAGTTCAGACACTGTATCTCCAAATATTAACTAAACAAAACCACCTGCAACCTCACAGTGTGTTTTGCAAACACAAAACTCTTTTCTGCCATCCACTTTACCTAGAACCATACATTGTGTTGAATGATAAGCCACCAGGTGATAGAGACAAGTGGCAGCCACCTTTAAAGGTTTATCAGGGGCACAAAGGAGTGGGCTCCAAGGCCCAAGCTTTAATTGGGCACTCTCTGGATGATAATGGGCTTAGTTGGGATCTTATACAAGTCAATATGGGTTCAGCCTAGAAAGTACTTTCAGAAATTAAGTTATGGGTCTAGCCGATGGTTATAAGTTACCATTTTCAGTCATTATTGTTGTCATTTTCCAATGGTCTTTAATGTGGTCAGTAGTCATTCCAGGTTTGTCATTTTCAAGTTGCATCATTACTATGTCTAGTTCCAAGGAGTTATAAGTCCCTAGAAAAGTCTTATATAGTAGTTGATTAGTCTTTTGGGAGGAATCAATGAACGAATAAATTTTCAGCAACCACTTTTTTTCCTTTGTGTGATGCAAAGAGTACTTGGGTGTGAAGCCTAAGGTTTCTAGGAGTGATTCCTAAGGTCCTTTCAATTATACTCTCCTTGCATTTTACTTTCTGTACTGCATCACCAGGTTTCTCATGGCACCTCAAACTCACGCATTCTAGCCTTCTCCTGGTGATCTAAGCAACTTTAATGACTCTTAACATAATATGTAAATTTAAGGTAACCATAAAATGTAAGGTGCATAGAAAATCTTAAACATGCAATCTAATAAATATTTACATTATTTTAGTAAAAGTTTAATATATAACACCCACACATGTGACAAGTGTGATTGTCCTACTTTATCAAACAATCATTTTAATTAAATTTAACAAGCAAATTTGACGTCCATTTTATTCTGATCAGATAGATATCATTCATTAGGCCTTTGCAAATCCACAAGTGTTTCACTCAGAAACAAAGAAACATCAAACTGGACTACTTACCCTGAGTAAACATTATGCCAACACGAATCAAGCATCATATATTAAGGACCATACCCATATAGACACCATAGAATATTTAAGATAATAGAGAAATTCAAATTTTAAGTATTGCTAATTTTATCTACATGGTTAATGACTAAACATCAATGAACTGTAAGTTGTTAATGAAATTTATCTTCTATCTATAATCTGATTTCCAATGCCATGAAAAAGACAAAAATCTATCATTTAATGCTTGGTTTATATGACAATGATCATAATATATTTTGAAGGTAGTGAAGTTTTTGAGTAATAAACTTTTGAAATTACTAGACAAGGTATAAGATACATGATATTAAAAAAGCACAAGGAAAAATTACAAACTAAGACAACCTAGCTGCAGAGAGACAAAAACTTGTCTGCTGCATGAAACATCAGCACTAATCAACCAAGTAGGACTAGAACCATGAAAGCTTTTCACTCAAGGCTCTAAGATATACCCAGGGATGAGCTTTCTAAAGCAAAATTACACCCTGAAAGGAAAGCCTGTCTGAGCATTTTTCCCCCCTTCCCTCATTCCTTCCAAGATCCCAAAAGAGGGAGAATTTTTGTGAAGCAAAGACTACGACTCAAAGAATTAAAATATAGTAAATCCCAAGGGATTTAGGTAGTGATGAGGAATATTCATCACATCACCAAGTCCAGCATGTACCTTCCCCTCATCCCTTCCAAGATCCAGAGAGAGCGAGAATGTTTGTAAAGCAAGACTATGAATCAAAGAATTAAAATATAGTAAATCACAAGGGAATTAGGTAGTGACAAGGAATATTAATTAGATCACCAAATACAGCATCTAAGTTAGATCCAACAAATAAAATATCAATATTGACAATAGCAAAGTTCTAAGAGTACCGATATCAATGTTGATTTGGGAAAATGGAAAATATTAGCACGAAAATGACGGAAGTTTGAAGTAAGATTTCCCATATCCATGCTCATGGATATTGAAGATATTGACACACCAAAGGTTATTCAACACGATAATCAGACCCATCTTTTTTTTATTGATAGGCACAATAATCAGATCCATCTAAACTTCTTTAAAGGTTAGGGAAAAAAAAGTACTTTAGCAACTTAGTAACCCAACCTTATTATTAGGGACCTCCATTTTCCGTGACATTGTCTGAGTCTCTGATGTAGGTTCCTGTTGCACTTCGGCAGAGGGAACATCCCCGACCTCTTGTTGAGGAATTTCCTCAGCAGGTTTCTCAAATTCCTCTCCAGTGGGTTGCTGAGGATTTTCCAACTGAGGATTCTCAATTGAGGGTTCTTGGGTATCCTCCTTCTGCTCATTATCAGTAGAAGGTTGCTCATCATTCACAGCCTCTGGAGCTTCCTCAGTTGGATGTGGAGCTTCCTGTGATTGGGCATTCTCCACAGTCAGTTCAACATTTTCCTTTATAACCTCATCTTCTTTCTCCCTTTGGTATCCATTCTCAGTCGCTGCCATCATCAAAAAAATAAAATTATTAGCAAACAAAATTACCCAGATAGTGTTTGCTTCGGTTACAATTTTAAGTGCTCTTATTGCTTTTGAGAGCAAACACAAATCAATTTTTTGCATCTAAAACAAGAACATGTAAAAGAAGATACTAACTAAAAATCACCTCCTACTATACAAAGAGCCCAACAAAGTTATGTACAAAGTTTCAGTTGTTTTCTTTTGCTCCAGTTTCTTGGAATCCAAACAGAAATCAGCATGGAAAACTATTTTCCAAGGAAAAATAGTCAAACAATGATCACATATTTTTTTCTAACCTTATAAAAAAAATGAAAAAGAAAAGGTGCACATCACAACATAACTCAGCCAAAAGTACAATATAAATGTACACACACAAAAGGTTTAGTTTTTGTTTCTCCTTTCTTGTCTCTCCTCCCTCGATTTCCCCGGAAACCAAACAGTACAATAAATAAGCAGAAGCAACCATCTCCTGAGGAAAAAAAAGGTCATCCATTTACCACAATAACAGAAAAAAGGCAAGCATGTACTTATGAAAAAATGCATCACCAATGATTTCATAAATATTTTTGCCTTCCCAGAATGCAATAGAAAGCAATGAGCTCATCAAAGAGAAAAATTAAAATCAACCAAAACAGACAATATATATAAAATTTTGCGACTCCTATATTTCTCCTTTGTTTTCTTCGCCCTTGGTTTCTCGGGAGCCAACCAAAGCAACAATTCTGTATGAACAGTTATTTCCAAGAAAAAATCACTTAAGGGAAATTATGATTTCGATTTTTCCTATATCTCCCCTTTCTTTTTCTTTTTTTTCCCTACTTTTTCCCAGCAAACAAAAGAGCAAAATGTCTGTATAAGGATACCAATTTCCCCCAAAAATGTGCAAGAAGGAACTGAAGAAACACAACAAATCAGCAACGAGTTCACAAGCATTTTCGAACCCTGGAAAATATAATGCAATGATCTCCATAGAAAATAAAGATCTCCAAAGAAAATAAAACGGAACCCATAGAAAAATAACAAAAATCATACATACACTTATTTTCCTACTGTCCTTTTCCTCCATTTTCTCGTAAACCAAAAACATAGCAACAAATCGTCTGGACGAGAAAAAATTCACACAAAAAAAGAAGAATGATGGTTTCAATGTTTCCTATATTTACTCTTTCTTCCATTTTCTCGGCAACGAAACGAAGCAACAAATCGGCACAGACAACCATTTTGCAACAACAAAAAACACACAGACTAAATAACCCTAGATTTCGCGAACATTGTCGAAACCCTAGATAACCCAACCAAACCCATTGGTCCAAAGGATTCAACAATCCAAGTACCTAAATCATCATCCTGGTCCTCGACCCGAGGACGCTTCGCCTCCGACTCATCGTTCGCCACATAGTCCCCCGCGTCAGCGCCCTGGACACCGTCCGGTTCCGCGTGCTCCGGGGCTTCGGGCTCCAAATCTTCGAGCTTCCGCTTGTGATCGGACGGCGCGGGGCTGGCGCCGGCTCCGGCGACGACGACGACCTCTTCTTCCGCCATGTGATCCACAGGAAACAGGTGCTACTGGGCCGAGACGAGTAAACCCTAACCCTAGATAGGGTAACAAAGAGAAGAAAGCTAGGGTTTAGTTTTGTGAGATAGCAAGAGAATGGTTGAAATATTGAGACAAAAAAAATATATGAAGGTATATATAGGGTTTAAGTCAGCAGATGACGAGATATTTTTGGTCTCATCACATTAGGGTTATGTTTTCTTCGTGGGTTGAGTATGTTTTTTCTATTATTATCATTATTATTATTATTACTATCTTAGAAATAGTTTTCAAATATGAAATTATTTAGAAAATATATTTTATTTATTTTTTACAAAAACATTCTTGTGACAATTTGTTTTGAAAATAAACTATTTTTTTAATAATTAAAAAGATTAAGACCATTTTTGTTCTCCAAAATAAAAAAATCAAGAAAACGCCTTAGAAAATTAAAAATCGATTTCTATTTTTAATTTTAGAATATAAAATAGTATGTTTTTTTATAACATCTTTTAATTGTTTTATAAGTTTTTCATTTGTTTTTTAAAAATTATTTTAAAAAATAATTATATAAATATATAGAATAATTATAAATAAAATATTAGATATAAAAATTATTTTTAAAATACATTTAGATTGATTAAAGATATTTTAATTTTTCAACATACTTATGTTTTACAAAATATAAAAAATTATTTTTCATAACTATTTTTTAAAATAATTATCAAACAAAAAGTGTTTTTTCTTAAAATATTTTTACAAAAATTATCTACCGAATATTTATTTTTCACGAAACATTAGAAGTGAATTTTTAATATTTTTTTAAGTGTTTACTTTTCAAGATAAAAGTATTTTTTAAAATTATTATAGATGGGTTCAAAAAATACTTTAAAAAAATTATGTCATATATGTGTATTGTATCATTATCGAAAATAAATTTGAATTCCTAGATAAAAAAATTTTACTTTAAACTCGGAGATAATTGAATAGTCTATTTAAAAACTTATAACATTATTTTTTGAAAATAATTTATAAATATTTCTTAAAAATAATTTTTCATATTATTTATGTTTTATTATTATCTATATTTATATAATTATTTTTCAAAACAACATCAAAAAAATAATTAAAATATATATATTTTTTAAAAACCTTACTTCCATGACAATTTTCAAAAAACTATTTATATTAAAAAAATTATCAATTATGTTTTCGATTCTAAAAAATAATTTTTTATTTTTAAAATTAGAAAATCATTCACTAAAAACAATTATGAAAATGCTTACAAATTTCCATCAAATAAATGTGGAGTAACAAAAGACTCAATCTAATATCTTATTCATGTGTTAATGGTCAATTGAGTTACTTCCCAACACAAATTAATTGTTTTTGAAAACTATATTTTATTTCTTAGGGTTTGGATTGCCATTGGTTTTTTGACTCTATCTCTTCTTTGCCTTTCTTTCTCACTTTCCTCTCCTAATATGCACACACTCTCTCTCTCTTTCACTGCCCATTGCAGCTCCTGTCCTGCATCCAGCACACATTTGCACCATACCCACCCAGTTAGCCTTCACCGCCATACCGCATCACATCCTTTCCTCCACCATCTCGCCCTTGGCAGCCTCCGTCCCTCTCCTCCTATCTCTCACAATCGCCATTACACTCGCTCGTAGTTAAAAGTCATGTATCGATCATTGACTTAAACATTCCAAAGTACATCAGTCTCGACATCTCGTTTCATTATCGAGCGATACACAAAATAAAATAATTCAAAAAATTATAATAATATTATATAAGTTATAAAAAAAAAGTATAATTAGAAATATTCAAAAATTAATAAAACAAAATTATCGTACAATTAACATTATTTAAATAGTTATTAAAATATCTGTTCATTTCCTAGTGTAATTTAATTTTACAATATTATAAGGTAAAAAATTTACATGATATAATAAATTAAAAATAATTCAAATATGATATATAATCTTTATGACATAAAAAATAATTATTGAGTTCCTAATATAAATGTGTTGTCAAATTATTAATTTTATAATTATGATTCTTTCAAAAATATTTGTTTTAAATAATTATTAATTTTCTAATATAATTTAGATTATTATAAGACATAAAATTGCATGATATAATAAATTAAAATTTATTCAAACGTAAACATAATCTCTATATTAAATAGATACATGTCCTATGAAGTTGATAAACTTAAGAATGCATTTTATAGCATCTATCTTATTACCATTAAATCTCATGTTACCTATAAATTATAAAATTACAATTTTACTTTACCAAATATGGTTTTCACGGCCACAACAACCACCCAACTGCAAACCCACAATAGAAACTCTCCCCCAATGTTCGCAGTCGTCATAATCATCG
Source organism: Vitis riparia (assembly GCF_004353265.1). Lineage (NCBI taxonomy): Eukaryota > Viridiplantae > Streptophyta > Magnoliopsida > Vitales > Vitaceae > Vitis > Vitis riparia. The sequence goes on from NC_048448.1 coordinate 34,999,163, forward strand.
GACAATGAAGCAATGCTTAGTCCACTCAAATTGCACGTTGATGAGTCACCAACCAGTACCAAAACTCTCATACTCCATCAATTGTGGTGAGGTAAGTGACATAGGGAATCTGCATGATTTGGTCAATTGGTAGGATTCATGTTCAATTATATCCATCCATATGTGTCCAATTGTCAATTACGTTGTGTCTGTTAATTAGTCTTTGTATAAGAATAGACACTATGTATAGGAAATATAAGGGAATCCGCATGATTTGGTTAATCAGCAGGATTCACATTCAGTTATATGTGTCCAACTGTCAATTACGTTGTGTTTGTCAATTAGTCTTTGTATATGAGCAGACACTATGTATAGGAAAAGTTTGATTACAATTGTATTTCCTATTATAGCGTTAAATGTGTACTATATTAGAACACATTGCTAAGGAATAATAAAGTTGAGCAAATTACCAATCTGCGTGTAAACTTTATTTGATATCAGAGCGGTTCTTCTCTTACGAGAAATGCAACATACATCCAATACCATGTTGTCAATTAGTGTCAATTCCACCCCACCGCCTGTGCATTCGGGGTTCATCAAACTCCTCTAATCTTCCTTTGGTTGCTATCAACACCTCCAACCAACTCCCTTACAAACTTACACACTCAAATTATCCCTCTTGACGTGCTACGTTCCTTACCATACTCATTGGATATGATCTAATGGGGTATTTGGATGGAACTATCAAGTGTTCTCCTACATCGGCTGCTACTTTCTCTTCTCCTACCATTACCTACTATGCTCATTGGCTTCGACAGGATCAATTGCTCCTCAATACAATTTTTTCTTTCGTTTCGGAGACGGTCATGCCTCTTATTGCTATGTCCTCTACGAGCCATGATGTTTGGCAACACTTCGCCCGCTTATTTTCAAGCAAATTTTGGGCTCGTATTATGCAGCTTAAGGAAGACTTGCGACAAAATTCTTTCTCGCCTTGCTACCAATTGTTATACTTCCACCTCCAAAAATGGGAAATGGCTACTAGATTTCGCTGTTTTTCACAACATTACCTCAGATTTGGCTAATTTGTCGATTTACTCGGAGTATGATGGTCAAGATGAAGTTGTCCTTGGTAATGGTACAAGTTTACAAATCGCTCACATTGGCTCCACTTCCATTCCCTCTACCTCTTGCTCTATTTCCCTTAAAGAAACCTTTCATGTTCCTCTCATTAAAAAAAATATATTATTTTTGTCCATAAGTTTACTCATGATAATGATGTTATTGTTGAGTTTCACCCTTATTTTTTCCTTGTAAAGGATCGAATGACGGGAATAGTGTTCATGCACGATAGGTGTGAAGATGGAGTCTATTCGATGGCGAAACAACCTCCTCCTTATCAAGCCCATGCAATAAACCTTGTTGGAACTTGAGTTCCTTTTGAACAATGACATCATCGTTTGGGACACCCTACTTCCAAACTTTTATTCTCATTGCTTCGAAGTCACTTGTTACCGGTTTCTTTATCGAAGTCTTCCATGTCTTGTATTTCATGTCAATGCAATAAATATCACAAATTTTCATTTACGTGTATTTCCCTTACATGCCATGCTCCATTAGAATTTGTTTATGTTGATATTTGGGGTCATTTCCTTGTTTCCTCTATTGATGACTTTCGCTATTATGTCATCTTTGTTGATTATTTCACAAAATATTGCTGGTTTTATCCTATGAAGAACAAATATGATGTTAACCATGTTTTTGTGCAATTAACCACTATGCTTGAAACACAATTTTCTTGCAAAATTAAAAATTTATATACAGATAATACTTGTTCCTAGGCTTATTTAGTTTTTGGTTTTGTCATTATTATTTTATATGGGCTATACATTATTTTATTTTGCTTGGGTACTAATCATTGGTTGAGTTGCTTATTGACTGAGCTTTGGATATTTATGAATCATGACCACATAGTGGATGAGATTCGTAGAAGAATAGAAGGTTTGAGAGGATGTATTTAAAAGCACTAAACCCTAGGCAGCGAGAGCAAACGGGCTCTCATCTTTGCTCTCATCATTGTTTATTATTTTTGGAGCTTCAATGGGAAGTTGTGGAAAGTTTTCACTCTATTTAAGTATTCTTCTCTAAATTTTTTTTAATAAAATTGTTATTAAAATACAGTTATTTAAAAAATAAATAAAAAAATATGATACTTTTCAACACTTATTTTTATACTGAATTCGTCTTTTTAAAAGACAAATTCATTTTTTATGCTAAACTCATTTTTTATAAAGACGATTTCAATTTTTGTATTGAATTTGTCTTTTAAAAAGATGAGTTCTATTTTTACCTTAAATCATTTTATACAAAGACAAGTTCATTTTTACATTAAACTTGTCTTTTGAAATGACGAGTTTTACTCAAAATTAAAAAGTACCGTAAATTTAGAATTATTTTTTATGTTACGATTTTTCAAAACACAATTGTTGCATAAAAGTAGTTATACACACTAGTGCATTCATCATGGAAAACTCATTCCGATGACTAAGACCAATCATCCTTCTAATTAGGAAGTTATGTACTATAACCTCAAATGGATTGCCTAAGTCTATGGATTGGTTGTTAACAAATCATCTCTTTGTAAGGAACTCATAACTTGAATATTTTGTACAACTCCTAATATACTCAAGTCATGTACAATGAAACAGATAAAATAAATGAAAAATTGGAATATTTATTAAATAATAGTAAATTTATAAAAATGTTACATCATGTCATGCTTTTAAGAGTTTTATCCTAACAATGTAAGAGTTTGTAAATAGTATTTCTAAATTGAAATAATCCATTAATTGAAGCCTAGTAGCACTAATTAATCAATTTGGACTTATGTGAGTTGAATTAAGTAATCTAAGATAAGATGAGCTCAAGTCACTTAAGCCTATTAGAAGCCTATATAAACCCCTTTAAGGGTTTAGGACTTCAATCTTGATAGTTTAGTCTTCTCATTCACTCTAGAGAAAAAAAAAAAAAAAAAAAAAAAAAAAACCTTGATCACCACTCTTCTATAAAGTTTTCACTACACCTATGTGAAGTTTCTACCACCTCAAGTGTGAAGAGTAAAGGAAATAGAGCAATTAGGTGGAAAATATTTTGGCCTACAAGATCTGTATTCATTCTTCATCGATAAGGAACGATTTAGGAACACTTAGATCTAAGGAAAAGCACACAGAACCTCTAGATATTAGTTTTATTATGCTTACTATCACAGGATGCTTCAAATGACCCTCTTCATGGGCTTATATAGAGCCCATGAAGTTTCTGGAGACTCCTACACTTAGCCATCAATGGGAAGAGTGTGGAAAGTTCTAGAGAAATTTAGATAAATCCACACATCTCTACACTATGGAAACCATGAGAGGAGTCCAAGGCTTTTTAGAGAATTCTAGAGAACTCTTGTATATTCTTGTACATAGGTTTGTACATAGAATTATGTAGGGTGTTCTATAATATTTTTTATTTGTAAAGAACCCTCCAAGGTTCCAGAGAGTTCCATTGGTGCCTATAAATAGGTGAGGGCCTCATTTGGCCAAGACACCACCCCAAAGACCACCCAATAACCTAACCAACCAAGCAAGTAAGTTCCCAAAGAACTTATAAAGCTTCATTTGAGCAATAAAAACTTCCATTCTTTAAAAGTTGCCTACTACACCTTCTAAGTGTGGAAAGTTGTGAGCATCTTAGCCTAGCAAGCTAAGCATTGGGAGTAAGGTTGACTTAGCAAAATCAAGTGTCTTGACTTGTCTAAGTGTTGCACGAACTTAGGAAAAGACTAAGTCAGTGACTGTGGTATCAGAGCGCAACTGCGAAGCGGACATAGTAAAGGAAGCATGTCGGGCTCCAACGTGGATGAGACTAGTGAGCAAACCCATGGGAGGGAGACCGAGGCTGCTGCACAGGGTAGGAGCAAGAAGAATAAATCTCGTGATGTCGTTGCCAACATGGAGACAAGGTTAGCTAAGATGGAGCTAGCCATGATGGACGCTCGGGAGAGGTTAGACTTGATGGAGCAAGGCATGGAAAAGGACTTAGAAGATCTAAGGGAGTAGATCCAAGACCTTCGTGAGGGAGTGCTAGTCTCACAGGTTCAGCCAATGTCACACGAGGAGTTTGTGTCCTTCTAAGAAAAGGTCTTGAGCATTCTTACTAGCATGGAGTCAAGGATAGAGGCCTTGACCACTTTAATAAAGTCTCGAGACCAAGAGGTTAGGCAGGAGTTGGCCATCTACAAGGTTGTTGTGTCGGCACGGGTCATGGCCACACATGAGACATTTAGGGTGGATGTGTCAAAGCCACAAGGGTTTAGTGGCAAGCAGGATGCCAAGGAGTTGGATAACTTCTTATGGCATATGGAATGATACTTCGAGGCTATCGCATTGACTAATGAGGCGGCTAAGGTAAGAATTGAAACACTCTACCTTACTGACACAACTACTCTATGGTGCCGTCAAAAGTTTGTCAATATGGAGAAAGACATTTGCACCATAGAGACGTGGGAGGACTTTAAGAGGGAGATCAAAAGGCAGTTCTACCCTAAGGACGTGGCTTACCTAGCTAGGAAAAACATGAGGTGTCTCAAACACACAGGCTCAATACGCGACTATGTCAAGGAATTCTGATGAGGATGAATCTCCAAGATATATATCAAGAAAGGGAATTAGTATTAGTTATAATTAAAGTAGGATTAATATTACTTGGAATTAAATTAGGATTAATATTTGTTGGAGTCTAATTAGGATTAGCTAGTTGAGTTATACTATAATTAGAATTTGAGTCATGATAGGTTATTAGAGTTCTAATAGACTTTGGGTGTTATAATTAGAATTAGAATCATAATAGGTTATTAGAGTCCTAGTAGACTTTGAATTTCTTAGAGAAGCATATAAATAGGTTAATCAATATAAATCAAATGGATGAATTGATGAATAATATTATATTTTATTTCATTTCAAGGTTGCAACCCTCAATGGTGAGACTCCATTGATTTTCTTCTATGTGAGACTCTTAGAAGGCCTTAGTGAGACTCTAAGGTTTTCCATATTTTCTTCATTGTTTCTTCTTTTCTCTCTATTTCTTATCTTATAATTTTCTCTACCATAAAATTAATTATTTGTTCCTCTCCTTACGCCTTAAAAATAAAACCCTAGCCCACCTACCCTTGAGCGTAAGCAATCATCCTAAGGTTGTCCTACATCAAATTCTCTTCGCTCATGCTTGAGATTCCTAACATGACTGATGAAAAGTTGCTATTCAACTTCATGGATAACCTGCAAGGGTGGGTCGAGCAGGAATTAAGGCACCAAGCTGTTCAAGACCTAGCCACTGCTATGGCAGTAGTAGAGTCTTTAACAAATTACAAAATGGGAGACTCCTCCAAGGTTGAGTCTTTGGAGGATAGCCATACCACGGGTGGGGGAGACGAGGTTTCAAGAGACCACAATGTTCCTAGAATGGGATCAGACAAGACCCCTAATGTCTAGGAAGGAAGGGGTAAGTCAGAAAAGAAGGAGTTTACGCCTAAAACCAAATGCTTCATGTGTGATAGTCCACATTAGGCACGGGATTGTCCAAAGAGGAAGGTGCTTAGTGCCATGATCGAGGAGAGAGAGCAGGAACACGAAGCACATATGGGCTTGATGTAGCTACTAGGTTCCCTCCAAGTCAACCCAAAGCCAAGTACGTCCAAGACCTCCTTACTATCAGGGGTGCAAGTAAAGGGGGAAAAAAATGGAGCGAGTTGAGGTAGCCCGCACACGAATGGACAAGGTCACCAAGGGAAAGGTGAACTCGATGGGTAAAAGGAAGCAGCACTCCAAGCATTGAAAGTACAGGGATCTGCATCCATCCGAGGCCTCATGGGAGAAGGAGGTAAAGAATATCCCGGTTGAATGGGTTACCAAGAAACAAGGGGTCCCTCTTGTGATAGAGTATTTAGTCCGATGAAAATGACTACCTAAGAGGCAGGTAAGCTGGGAACATGCAGATGCCTTGAGAAGGTTCTGGAAATACATCGAGAGGTTTCAAGAGGAGGCAACGACGAGGACCTCGATGACATAGGTGGGGGAGAGTGTCATAGAATGCTTCAAATGTCTCTTCCCATAGGCTTATATAGAGCCCAAGAAGCTTCTGGAGACTCCTATACTTAGCCATGAGTGGGAAGAGTGTCGAAAGTTCTAGAGAAGCTTAGAGAAATCCACACATCTCTACACTATGGAATGCATGAGAGGAGTCCAAGGCTTTCTAGAGAATTCTAGAGGGCTCTTGTATATTCTTGTACATAAGTTTGTACATAGAATTATATAGGGTGTTCTAGAATCTTCTTGATTTGTAAAAAACCCTCCAAGGTTCCAGAGAGTTCCATTGATGCCTATAAATAGGTGAAGACCTTATTTGGCCAAGGCACCACCCCAAAGACCACCCAATAACCTAACCAACCAAGCAAGTGAGTTCCTAGAGCACTTGTAAAGCTTCATTTGAGCAATAAAAGCTTCCATTCTTTAAGAGTTGCCTATTACACCTTCTAAAGTTTCCAAGTCGTGAGCATCTTAGCCTACCAAGTTAAGCATTGGGAGTAAGGTTGACTTAACAAGATCAAGTGTCTTGACTTGTCTAAGTGTTGCACGAACTTAGGAAAAGACTAAGTCCGTGACATTACGCTCTGTTTGTTAAATTTAAAGACCCTTAGGAAGTGTTTCCATGCACCCTATTGGTTAAAGGTTAGGAATGGAGATATCCAAGTATTTCCAACACTAGCGACTAAATGCAAGATCCCCATAAATTGGTCTTTATAATATAATGAGGTGAATGTTATCAACATTTCAAGATTACCTTTACAATCCTTTAATCTCAGATCCTCTTATTATATGATCAACTAGCATCTTCTAACTCTCCAATTGGTAATCGGATATGTTAGATTCCACTAAAGGAATTACCATAGCCATAATTTTATTATCAAATGTTCTTAAGATCACCTAAAGGGATACACTATCTCAAACCTATGAGATATCATGGTGCATATCTTGAGAAAACCTGTTGCCACTTACCTTGTCAATAGTGACTCAATCCATATGGAATATATGATCACATTAGGATTTCAGCTATAGGTTAAAGTCACTAAAGACCTTAGCACTAGTTTTATATTTTCTTAAAGTTGAGATATCATATAATGTAGTAGCTTGGTGAAGTCGTGATTAGTTAATAGTCAATATTATGACTCATTATAGGTTTTGTCCAATATGTAACAATGTATACTAGTACACTAACCATGAGAATCTTATCCTAATGACTAAGATAAGATATCATTCTAATTAGAAGGCAGTGTTCTACAATTTCAAATAGATTGCCTAAGTCTGTGAATTGATTGTGAACAATTCATCAACTTGCAAATAACTCATGACTTATATCTTCTATGCAATTTTTAATACACTCGAGTTATGTGGAATAGAAATGGTATTGGTCTAAATGTTCAACATATAATGCATAAGTAGAATAGTGAAATGAGAACTAGAATCATAAGATAAATATTAATGAAATTTATTTATTGTTATATTATGCAATGTTTTTCAAAACTTTATCTTAACAAGTTTAAAATTATTATTATTATTATTTTATTTTAAAAACTCTTGAACTACACATGGTTTTAAATAATATTTTGAGTTTTTTTCTTAATAAATAAAGCTTGTTTGATTGAAAATTAATGTTTTATTTTTAAAAATAAAAAATTGTTTTAAAAAATTTATAACATTGTTTGATCATTATTCTTTAGAAATGGTTTTTAAAAACAAAGTAAAATAGATAACAATTTTTAGAAAATAAGTAGAGGTTGGCTTCGCTGTTTTTTTTATAAATAATAATAATAAAGGAAAACATAGAGAAATTTAAAAAACCATAAAAGCAAATGAAGTTGAATATGATATCTTTCTTCTTCATTCTCTTTTCATCGCCCAAGACCAATAAGTTCAATATAATCTTTCTTTAAATGATATGCAATTTAAAAAAAAAAAAAAAAAATTAACTTCTCTAAAAATTTTGATTGATCAAAGAGATTCCAAATCAAGCAATACTTTATATAATTTTTTTTTATTAATTTCTAAAAGTAATTTGAAACTCAAAAACTAATTCAATTAGCATTAGAAAGACATGAAATTCAAAACCGATCAAATTAACAATAAAAAGTCACATGCCTAAAATCAGTTTGAATAACTTTGCTAGTTTTTTCTTTATATATAATCATAAATTTGAGAAAATTTCCATTAGGTAAGTAAACTCCAAATTGAGTGAAACTTAATTTGTTGAAAGTGCTAATAAGTCTAGTAATTTTTAAAACAAAAACAATGACCTAATAAATACAAATAACTTATGAACAAAAATTGATTTAAAATGGCTCTATTATTTTTCATTTGTATATAATCATATTTTATGATTTTTTCCACTAAAGAAATGAATTTCAAATAGACTTTGTATTGAATTCATTAATAAGTTTAATAATTTTTAAAAATAATTTGAAACTGAAAAAGTATATACAATCACTACAGAAAATAGTAGGTCAAAACTGATACATTATAAGTCATAACTCTAATGTTTATCCTATACACATAACCATATTTTCAAAATTTTCTCACCAAATACATAAATTCTAAATGGAGTGAGACATGATTAATGCTTTAAATTCTTTGATGAATCTTATAATTTTTAAAAATAATTTAAAATTAAAAAAATAATTAATTGGGTACAAATTAAATACAAAATGCGTGTATGTAATGAAAATTTTGATTCATTTATATCTTTAAAATTAAAATTTATTTGTTTATAATTTAATTTAAAATAAAATAATATTATCAATTATTAATTTTAAATTATTATTATTTATTTTTAACAAATAAATCAAGTATGTTTTCACAAGGATGTTAATATCCATATTTTTATAAATATTTATAAATAATATAATTTATAGTTTTATTATAATATTAACATTCATATTTTATTTTATTTCATTCTCATCGTCATTTAAGTTATTCAATATGAGAATTGATGAGAAAAAAATAAGATGTTCACTCTCACTCTTCATTCCCTTGTACCAAACATACCCTTAAATGAAATGGACATGAAAGGAAAAGTATTGTAGATGCAAAAAACGGATGACCACCGTATTAATATATGTTATTTCTCATTTTAAAAATGATTATTAATGAAAAACTTCGAAGTTTTATAGCTCGTGTTGGTCGTGTGATTTAAAAATAATTTTTAAAAATTTATAATATTATTTACCCGTTGTTTTCTGAAAATAATTTTAAAAAACAAAGTGAAATAAAAAATAATTTTTAAATAACAAAAACAAAAGAAAAACATAGGCCTCGTTTGGTTATGTTTTTTCAAATTCATTTTCAAAAATTGCTTTTAAGTTTAAAAATTAAAAAAAACAGGTTTTCTAAAACAAGTTTCAAAAAACATAACCAAATGACACTTATATTTTATAAACTTATTAAAGACACTTCTTCCTAATGTGTACACAAATCTTAACAAAAAAAAAAAAAATTGCACTTTTCTTCATTCTCACGCCCATAATTTTCTTTTTGTTTGTTACTCACTCTGTAAACTTTATAACAAAAAGTTTGAACTTCATTTATTCATAAATTTTATCATATTTTCACCAGCACCATATCGAGTTTTGAATTTTAATCATAGAAATCATCATACAAATATAAAATTTGCCAATATTTAAACATTTTTTTGTGTACCCTAAAAAAATTCCCCATTTTTATTTAATAATATATTTCCACTTTAAAATGTTTATGCTTATGGATCTTAAGAATTAAGAGAGAAAAAAAAAGCATATATAAAAATATTATAGGAAAAAAGAAAAAACTTGTATGAAAAATTAAATAAATAGGACAATGCATAAAAGACCATTTTACCCATAATTTATTCTTGAGCAAGAAGGGAATGATTCCATAGGGGGTTCCTGGTGGACCCACAACCCTTCTTAATTCCACATGTTTAATAAATATACTAAATCAGAGGAATGAGGCTTCTTTATTTTATTCCAAATGTGTAGTGAGGTTGACAGCGATTTTATACTATTTTTTTTTATGATTTTTAATAAAATATTTGTAAAAAATTAACTAATAATATTGGGATGTATGATAGTGTTAAGGCGTATGGAGCCTAATTGTTATCTAATGACATTTTAAATTCGGGTTTTTTGAGGATTTTATACATGTGATTTGATTACCCTATTTATATTATTTATATTATCATATGAGAGAGTGTTTTATTTTTTGGTTATTTGATTAAAAGGCCTCTTAAAACCCAATTTTTGAAATTTAACCTCCCACACTTTTTTAAAATCATTTGGACAAAAATGCCCTCATTATTTTATTGTAAAAATAATTTTTTTTTAATCTATATGTAAATACTTGAAATAGAAAATGACATTTATATAAAAAATGAGTTACTTTTCTAGAAAAAAACATGGGACGGGTTAGATTTTTTATTTAGGGATTATTTCATTGTTTTTAACCAAGTATATCTTTATTTTTTAAGTATTAAGAGGGAGAAAAATGTAAAGAGAAAAACTTAGAAAGTGGGTCATTTTGGATTCTCGTGTTTTCTCTTTTCATTATAGTGAAAATTTACAGTGACCACAAGTGATATAATTTTCACATTGAAAGTGAACCATTATAAATCTCACATGTAAATTTTTCACATTAGTTTATTATTATTTTCAAAAAATATGATTAAGGTGTTCTAATCTTAACCATAGTTGGAAAATTATTTTAAAAATTATGGCAGAAATCATTTTTTTAAAATTAAAGTTAATGGCTTCAAAAAAATTACTTTTTATTGATTTGTCATAAATTATTGAAAATTTTCAACCATTGTAATATAAAAACAATTTTATGTTTTTGAAAATTTTGTATTTGATTGAAAATTTGAAGCCTAATTTAAGACATTTCTCCAATTAATTTCATAAAATATAGTACAATGTTTTATAAAATTAAAAGTATTTACCTATATATGAGACAAATTAAAGAACTTAGTGGAATTTTATAACATGCTAAAAATAAATTATTTGAATGAATTATTTAGTAAATTAAGATCTTGGATTGGTAAGTATACAAAAAATCAAATGAGTATAATATTTCTATAGATAATGATAATAATAAAATTTATAACATGTTTATAAACATAAGATTTCATTAATAATAACCCTTATTTATTTATTTATTTTTTCATTTTTTAAACTTATCTTGGATATTTCCAAAACCAGATTGATAATCGAACTAGGAAAAATTATTAGTTCATGATTTGATAGTTAAATCACCGTTAAAATGATGATATTATAAATGTACAATTTATTTATTATTAAAATTTTAAAAATTATTAAAAATAAAAAACTAGTTGTATGATAAACGGGACTTTCACCATTTCTTCAGGCTGATAAGCTTAATCTTCATAAACAAAACTCCAACAAATATATAGAAATTTTTTTTTTTCAAAATTTTTATAATTCTTATAAATCCAATAGCATTTTGATTGCATAATTACAAGATGGTTTTGCATTTTTGGGTGTTTCTTAGTAGGGCCTTTGAAATAACATTGCTTTCAAAAAGCAAAGCAAATGTGATTGGGAAGCATAAGTTGAGAGCTGAAGCTAACGTTTTTTTGCATGGTGACAAAGTTCCATCATTTTGGCTTAAAAATTAAAAGATGATTCGAATTGTTTAGTTATTAGGAATAGATTAATTGAATCGTAATTCAATCATCGATTTAAGTGGTTTAGGACTCGTTTGATCCTCAAAACCAAGGGTCAAATCAAATCGGAGACCTATTGTTTGTTTGGTTCGGTTCGGTTTTTAAAATATTATTTTAAATTTTTTAATAAAATAAAATATTCTAAAAAAGCAAAAAGAAAATAGAAAATAAAGGTTGAAGAATTAAAAAGGGGCAAACAACCGCCACTTCTCTCTGTTGCCTGGTGGTTGCACCGGCCATTCAACACCGTGCTGTCAACAATCTCATTTTTCTCTCCGTGTTGCTTTCTGGGTTTTGCTTCTTTTGATCTAAATTGGGGCGGCTTTCTGATTCGATTGAGCTTCCTTTCCGTCTGGGTTTCCCAAATTCTCTCTGTAAAGTTGGTTCTTTGGGCTCAAGTTTCCTCTGATTACAGCTAAATTTCGTTGTTCGAGTGTTGCGGTATTCATATTTTTTTATCACAACAAAATCGTTTTTCATGTGTTGTTTGGGTTGGAAGCTTTGTTTCCTTTGATGGGTATTGCTCAAATCATGTGAATTTCACGTTTGGTTACTGTTGAAGAGTACTCATTACCCATATGATGATTTGGATCAAACAATGGGAATTTGACATGGGCGTTGTTCAATCGTGTTGAATTTCAAATTGAAGTTCATATTCAGCACTTTCGGAGATCATACAATTGATTATTTGCCTGACTGATATCAATATTTGCTTCGGAGTCACTTCTACTGCAGATTCCGAGGCGAAGTTTCTGCCTTTTTTGTGGCTTTTAGTCTTAGTTTCTCATCTTTGGCCGAAGTGAAGACCACCCATTTGATAATTAGCGTAAGAGAGCACAATATTTGCTTTGAATTGTTTTAATGGCGGATTTCGGATCAGAGAGTGCAGTTTTGGGCTCAGGAACGGATGGAAGCAGTAGAAAATGTGAAGGGGAAGCTGGGGTTTCAGGTTTGGAAGGTAGTGGTTCATGTGAAGCTGAAGGAACTTCTGTTGAATTATTGAAGAATACACCATCAAACATTGCGAGATTGGAAGATCAGATTGAGCACTGTGAGGAAAGGCAGAAGTATCTTGCACAGACTAGGAGTCCCTCTGATGGCAGTGATGTTCGTTGGTACTACTGCAAAATCCCTTTGGCAGAGAATGGTAAGATTTTTTTGGCTAATTTGAAACTGTTAATTGGCTTTTCTTTGGTCTACTTGGCTTGATTATTAGTCTTACTTCTTGTTTTATTACAGAGAGTTATGGGAGAAAGAGAAGAACTTAAAGGCATAGTTGTTAAAAACTTATGATAGACTATATGATGCAACGATACTGCAACTTTTTTATGGAAATAGATACATATCACAATCCGCATCTTATCTTAAACTGTATCTTATGATACCTATATGATGATACGTGATACAGTGATATTCACTTTCAACCATTTTTCATAATTTTTAAGAAAAATCAATTTCATTTTTTTTTAAAGAATTTATTATATTAATTGATTAAAATATATAGAAAGGTCAGAAATTGATCATAAAGGGGAGAAAGAGGTGAAGTAATCCTACATGAAAAACTGTATTCTTATTGTCAAAGATCATATTAGAAGTCAAGTAAATTTATTTTTATAGTGAATATTTAATAATTTTCATTTGAATGGCTTGCATGTGAATATTCAAAATGATGCTGATTAGTAAATAAAAACTTTTACTTAATATTTTAGTTTATTTATTTATTTTTTGGATTTTTTTTTTTTTTTTTTTGGTGGGGAAGGAATGAACGTGAAAGTTGGAACTTCGAAGATAATATGCCTTTGAATGTTAACATCGGAACCTTGTGATTAATACCTAGGTAGTGAATTTAGAATATGAGAGTGACCTAGATTTTTTTGATTATCTTATTATGCTAAAAAGGCTAGTCTTGGAACCATTAGGATTAATTTTATCTTGTAACTAGAGTTAGAGAGTTGTGATTTGTATTTTGACAATTGGCTATCTATGATCTTCTATTTCAGTCTTCACTGAAGTTGTATTAGGTGTTAATGTGACTGGGTACTGTACAATGTGTAGAGATAATGTGGAATGCAGTTTCATTGGTATTCTCACTTTGACTAGCAGGACTTCTTCTATTTTTACTCTTACCTATTTGGTAGATTGTAGGGGTCATGAGTTTTTTGATGTTGTCCCTTTGGTGGATTGCTTATGGTGGCAAACAAATTGCTCACCTTTTACTGTCTTATTCCTGCTTGTGATTAGTTCTCTCCTTTTGCCCCTTCCTCTTTCAACATCACATTTAATTTTCTTCCAGATTCTATTAGACATTTCCATGGTTTGCTACCAATTTTCATTGAATTCCAAATCTATATCAATCGTCAACATTAATAGGAAGGCCTCTATCTTATCTTCATATATTTGGACCCTTGATATCCTGGTGGATATCGAATTTTAATGCATTGTCAACAACCAACTGCAATCCTTCAAATCTCCTTCCAGAAATACACCAATGCAGCAGTGTCCTGCCTTCCCATTATTTGATAAGAAGGCTTCTTGTGCAGTATTTGACATCCTGGCTCCTTCAGGACCTTGGCCTGAGCAACCTCTGTTTCAGTCCTATAGAGCGAATAATCCAGCTTGTCTCTGCCAGGAAGGAAAAAAGACTAATGATTGGGAAATAACAGTGGAGGAAATGAATGCCCTTGAGGCCTGACTCAAATGGTAAAGGGATGGGGAGGTTTTGTGGGAGGTTCCAGGTTAAATTCCCAATGAGGACAAAATTTACCTATCAAAAAAAAAAAAAAAAACAGTGGAGGAAATGAACAGGACATGCCCAAACAAACATTGAGTTCTCTCCAGCTCAATGATGCAGAGCTAAGCATCAAACTCCGATAAGATCTTGTCATTCTAATTTCCTTGATCCAAGACACCAATCAGCTTGGGAAGGGAATAGATGAATCTTGCAGGAAGCAAACGGTCAGGTCTGAAACAAACCACATAAGCTGGGAAAACTGTCAGTCCAGTAATTAATGGGAAAGGTCTCCTCTGTCCCACATTATGCACGATTTGGACAAACTTCTATATTTCATTTAGGCAAATTTGGTGGAGGAATGATATTTGTAAACTTAGTAAGTGAATGTTTGTTGTGTGAGGTCAATGGTGCTGTGGGGGTGCAGGTGAAGAACTTTACAAAATGGCAGACTAACTCTGCATGTTAAGGGATTTATTATAAAGTGAAAAGTTAGAGAACTTTAATATGTGAAATTTCTAGGGAGTGGTGTGCCTGGCAGATAACAGTAAACATCAGACTTTTTCCCCTCTTATGTTTTGGTAATTTGTGAACAAGACAATTAATTGATTTCTTAACTGCTTAAATGTCATCATCATCTTCTTCTTCATCATCAATATCATTTGTTTTGCTATCAAAAGAAATTAATATGTCAGCATTAGATATTTACTCTTACAGTATGTTTATGTTGATAACATTTACCATCATTGTTCCTACAGAGCTGGCTGCCTCACTCCCTAGCACGGAGATAGTGGGGAAGAGTGATTATTTTCGATTTGGAATGAGGGACTCTCTTGCAATAGAGGCGTCTTTCTTACAGGTTATTTATTGACTTCGTAGTTGGTTGGTTGAATGTTTAATCTTACCTTTGTGTAATTACCCGAGATGGCTTCCTAAAGTACTCATTTTGTGACAGCTAAACCATTTGTCAGCTATTATTACAATTTTTTTTCTTCTACTTTTTCATGTTTGATTTACTAATATCAGATTCAGTTTAGAATTACCTTGGGAAGTTGAAGGAACTTGTCAGAGAAATAAGGATGCAACTGTCCATGAATATTTAATTGTGTAGTTCAAACAATTATTTGCAACCAATACTTGCTGCAAGATCTAAACAATAACAGTTTCCATTTAATTAGTTGCTTATTGAATATGTATTTGCAGAGAGAGGAAGAGTTGCTCTCTAGCTGGTGGAGAGAATATGCAGAATGTAGTGAAGGTCCTAAAGAACGACCTAAATCCGGTACTAATTCTGATTTGAAACTAAAAGCATCTTCTTCAGAGAATGCTCGACCAGCACAACTCTATGAGGTTGAAGAAGAGAGAGTTGGTGTCCCTGTAAAGGGTGGACTCTATGAGGTAATTTTTTTAATTAGTTTTTTTCTTTTTCTTGTTTCTGCTTTTGTTAATGATCTCCTTTTTGTTTGTTGTATGGTACTCCAAGTGAAACTAGCATAATGATTGTATTAGGTTTCAGAAACTTTCAATATCTTTTTCTGAAGGTAGTGCCAGACTTGAAAGTGAGCAAGTAAAGTCAGTTGGAGAACCTCTTGATTTTTCTAAAAAATATCAGAGATGATGACATATTATGGAAAGCAAAAAAAAAAGGCATATAAGATATTTTGTTTCCAACATCCACGTTTTCTGAGAAAATAAAAAGCTTAATTGGCAACAGTGAGCTTTGCCCCTATTAAATACACTGATGAAACAGGATCTCCTATATGCTCTATCAGTTGATACTTTCCTCCCTCTATCCTGAAAAACCTGTTCTAATAGTTTTTTAATGGAGGCACTCATCTCTTTTGTAATTATGTTTCTTGGGGAGGACATTTGTAAAAATCCACTGTGCTGATGTGGCATATCAAACTGGACGTAGCTCTCTGAGCTCAATTTAGTAATGATCCCCTATCTGCAGATCATTGTGGTTACTGTGTCATTTGTTTTACTATTATTCACCAAATGATGGAACATGGTTTCTAGCATGCTTTGTTGGTTTTTTTTTTGTTAGCAGTATACTGATCCTGGCTAGCATATAGAATATACAGTGGGAATGAGTGTGTTGTTGAACTCTTTATGTATAAACAACATTGTAGCATGAATCTGGCTCACATTTGTCTATTTTGTTTGATACTTTGTTATTTTATATCCATCCCTTTTAAATTGCTGTTTGATGATATGCAAAACTCCCAGTTTTGAGTTAAAACTCCATAATTTTAGGAACTTCCTCAAGCACTTTGTTCTGTTCGTTTATCTTTAACAATGCTTTTTTAAAATTGAAGTTCTTTAATTTCTGCAGGTGGATTTAGTTAAGAGACATTGCTTTCCTATTTATTGGAATGGAGAAAATCGGCGTGTTTTAAGAGGTCATTGGTTTGCTCGCAAAGGGGGACTCGATTGGCTTCCACTTCGTGAAGATGTTGCTGAACAATTAGAGTTTGCATATCGTGGACAAGTATGCAATAGCAGCAGAATCTACTACTTTTTTAAAGTTTATTATTTGATTTGGCAGATCACATAATTCTTGTTGTACAAGTTGGTAGCTCTTGGGTCTTGAGTTTAGGTCCATGGTTTGTGTTTTTTTAATTGCTGTCACCTGTATTCAGAATTCTTTCCTACAGTTTTCAGTTAAAATTAGGGACAAGATTGTTGTTTATTTCTTATCTCCAGGTTTGGCATCGGAGGACATTTCAACCATCAGGGCTTTTTGCAGCTCGAATTGATTTACAAGGCTCTACCCCGGTATGTGTATCGTTCTGTGATAGGAGCATTTATGATCCTCTGCTTCTTAATATCTGGTGTATAGATATATTTAGGGTTTTTTTTTTGTAGGGACTCCATGCACTTTTTACTGGAGAAGATGATACTTGGGAGGCTTGGCTAAATGTTGATGCTTCTGGTTTTTCGAGTGTTATTAGTTTAAGTGGAAATGGAATTAAGTTAAGGCGTGGATATTCTCCATCTCTCTCACCAAAACCGACCCAGGTCTGTACCTTCTCCATTTTTTCTGTAATGCATCGACAGGAGAAATTTTGCTACTACCTTTTCTCCCATAATTTTTATATATTAATCCTTGATCAGATTTTCAGGTTCTTGGGCAGTTCGGCTGTCAATACCACCAATTAGTGTTTTGTCTTGTTAGTTGATGTTTCTATGATTGATGCTTGAAGATTCAATTCATGTGGACACCAGTTTTCATTTACTTAACACCAAATGAAATTTGTTGAACCAATAAATAGAATTCTTTTTTATTTTGATAAGTAAAGAGAGTTGAACCAATAAATAGAAATAAGTCATTGATAAATTTTATAACATTTTTTTTCATAAGAGAATCTGCAGAAGTTGTTCATTAATGATTAATGTTAGATATGCTGATGTAGTTTGACCTAGGCTGGTTGCCTATAATCAAACAGGTGGGCTAGGGATTTTGCTTTTTAGGGTTTAAGGGGAGAAATAAGGGATAAAGTTTATGGTACAGAAAAATAAAATAAAAGAATATAGAGAGAAGATGCGAAGAAGAAGAGATGGAAACCTTAGAGTCTCATTAATGTCTTCTAAGAGTTTCACCTAGAAGAAAATCAATGGAGTCTCATGATTGAGAATTGCAACACTTGCAAAAGGACTAATATTATTTAATCACCAATCAATTATTTTGGTTTACATTAATTAGCTTTATTTATAGACTCCTCTAAGAAATCCAAAGTCTACTAGGATTCTCATAACCTATTATGACTCTAATTCTAATTCTCCTATAACCTACTTAGTTACTCCTAATTTAACTCCAACAAATACTAATCCTAATTTAAATACTACTAGTACTAATCCCAATTTAATTCCAACTAATACTAATTCTCTTTCTTGATGTATATTTTGGTGATTCATCCTCATCATATGGTGTATTTAGTATTAGTTAGAATGGATTCTTCTCATATTTTTGTCATTTTTAGCAGCCCGAATTGCTAATGTATTGGGTGGGATTGCATCCTCTTGATATATTATAAAGGAAGAAATAGGTGCCATTGGGCAGTCTACCTCATAAAGGATCTCTTCATTTCTCTATTTATCTATCCATGTATCAATTATTTATCTAGTGTGGTTTACATTAATGTTTTCATGAAAGCTGAGTTTGATGATTTTCACAACCGTTGAAAAATGGAAGGCAAAATTTTCTATTTCTTTTAAACATTTAAATACAAAAGTTGAATAAAGAGAATACCTATACAATAATGATATTACTGTAATTAACAATGAGATTGAAAAAAGGATAGCAGCCATTATATATTTTCTTTTATTAGGCACTTCATTATATATTTGCTTTTATTTTGCCTACAAAATAAAAGGATAGCTGCCACCATTCTCATTGAAAACGAAAGATAATTTTCTAGTCGAAAAGGGCAAAATGTAGAAGAGTTCAACTCAGTTCAACAAAATCAAGTATTCATCAGAAAACTAATAAAAGGCTTTGGGTTCAAAGTGATGGTTACCATCCTAGGGTGGTTAATTGATCAACATATGTTGGTTTATATTTCAAATGGTAGGGAAAAATTGAAAATACAATTTGATTGGGAGAGTTTCAATTGAAAATTCTCAAGGGGGTAAACAGTTCCCAATAAACCTAATGGGGTAGAAGCTTCTTTCTTAGCTAGCCTTTCAGCTTCCTTATTTGCTCACCTTTCCCTCCAAGTAACCTCTAATACTCTAGGAGATAGGACACCAAAGATAGAGCTATTGCTGGACCTTCAATTATCATATTTGTTTATTCTAATTCTAATCTTGACACAACATAGGTTTTGGCTTCGATACCACTTAACATAGAGGCGTGTAAGGATATGCTTTAGTAATGATAGAAGATTTCTTCTAGTACTTTCTGATTTTCTTAGAGAAAATACCAAAGATTGGGCATGTTTGGTAACTATTCTTGTAATTAGTTTTCTTACTTGGAAAACCTATTTGACAAACTTTTGATAGAAAGCAGATTTTTCAGAAGTTGTTATGAAAGCGGGTTTTTTTAAGAATGAATTTTAGATGTTTTTAGTTTTTTTAATAGAGTGTTGTGAGTAATAGTTGAAAAGATGGAGAATACTTTGGAAATTTTTCATTGTACGTAAGTGTATAGGATTTTCATGGAAAATAGGCTGAGAAAGTTGTTTTTCAATTTTTTTTTTTTTTGAGAACTATAAGCATTGCCTAATTGATTTTGATGAATGAATACTAAGAACAATAGGGAAATAAAATTCTAAAGAGAAATTATGAATAAGCTAGCTTATTGATGAATAGTGTAAAATAATCATATTGATGAATAGTGTAAAATAATCATGGAATTGTATTTCTTGTGTTGATGGAGGAACTTATTGTGAATATATAGAATTTACTGGGAAAACAATAAAGGAAAATAATCATACTGATAGCCTAGTATGTTAAGGAGCATGATATGAATATTGAACCCAAATTCTGTAAGCTTAAACTTTTAGGAAAATTGGTTGTTCAACATGGTATTAGAACTTGGTTTGGTAGGAGGTCATGAGTTCGAGTCACTTCTCTGTAATTTGCATTTCCCTTATTTGTTTGTTGGATGTGAATCCAAATTTGGTCTGTCTTTGTCTATTGGATATGAATCCAAATTCTCTGTTTGTCTTTGTCTCTTCACATGTGGGTATGGGACCGCATGTGAGGAAGAGTGCTAAGGAGTATGATATGCATATTGAGCCCAAATTCTGTAAGTTTAAGCTTTTAGGAAAATTGGTTGTTCAACATAGTATACATTGAATGTAGACACTATTAGTCAACTGCACAAACAAGTAAGGAATCCCTAATTTGTCCTTGATACATCTTGCTCAATCCAATTAGGAAAGTTAGGATTTTCAACAATCCCCCTTGAGTTGGTGAGTAAATGTGTTCTTTAATCCCAACTTGCTTGTAATAGCTTAAAATGAGTGAGTTGTGAGTCTTGTAGTCAAAATGTTAGCCAATTGTTTTTTTGTGCATGTGTAGGGAGGGCATATTAGCCCAATGTATAAATTTTCTTTAATGAAATGGTAATCTATTTCACATGCTTGGTCCAATCATGTTGAATTGGATTGTGAACTATATTTATTATAAACTTATTATCACGATAGAGTCTCATTTGCTCTTCCCATTTAATTTCAAGATTAGTTAGTATAATTTTCATCCTGAGAAGTTCACTTACAACTTCTCACCCCATATTCCATAGCTTTAAATCCTGCCTCGACACTTGATCTTGCCACCATTGATTGTTTATTACTTCTCCAAGTAACTGAATTTCCTAAAAAAAAAGTATAGTATCCGAAAGTTGATCTTTAATTGTTATTGATCCTGCCTAGTTTGCTTCTATATAGGCTTCAAGAATCATTCTGCTTGTCTTTAGAAACAAAATACCTTTGCATGGTGTTGATTTCAAGTAACTAAGTATTCTGAAAACTGCCTCTATATTTATGTCCTTGGGGTTATGCATAAACTGACTTACCACACTGAAGTCGAGTGTGAGACAAGTAAATCAATTTTCCTGTAACTCATTGATACCTTTTTCGATCTACTGGTGCATGATCTTTTCCTTCATCAAGCTTTTGATTTGGCTCAATTGGAGTCTTTGCTGGTCGGTCTACTTCCTAGCATTTCAGTATCTAGTGCTGCTGCGAGATTACCATTCCCTCTTTCTAGTGAATTCGATCCCAAGAAAATATTTAAGCCTTCCAAGGTCTTTTTAATCTTAAATTCCTTTGCAAGCTATTTCTTCAGTCTTCTAGCCTCTTCCAAGTCATTTCTTGTCATGATAATGTCATCAACATACACAATTAAGAGCTGTAATCTTTCCTGTGTTTGAGTGCTTAATAAGCAACGTATAATACCTTTGGCTATGACTAAAACTCATATTCTTCATTGCCCTAGCAAACCTCCTAAACTAGGCCCTTGTACTTGTTTAAGGCCTTACAAAGCCTTCTTAAGTCTATAAACATTATTTCCATTGAAATCTTCCTCTAGACCAAGTTGGATTTCTATATGGACTTCCTCCTCTAAATCGACCTGTACAAAAGCATTCTTTACATTGAATTGTTGGAAGAGTCAATTTAAGTTAGTAGCGAAGGATAACAAAATACGAATGATGTTTATTTTTTCCACCGGGGCAAAGTTTCTTGATAATGTATCCCATAACTTTGTATGTACCCTCTAGCTACTAATCTCACCTTATACCTCCCTGGTGTACCATCTACTTGTAATTGGTAGTAAACATTCATTTAAGCCGAACCTTTTTTTTTTGTCTTTTTCAAGAGGGAAGATCAATAGTTTCGCAAGTATTATTTTTCCTCAATGCACTCATCTCTTTGAATGTAGCCTTCCTCCAATTTTCATCTCTAAGAGCCTCTTGAACAATTTTAGGCATCTCTATTGAATTAAGTGTGGAAACAAAGGCATGGAATATAGGAGACAAATTATCAAAGGAGACAAAATTAGCTAAGGGATGTCGGGTGCATTGTCTTTTACCTTTTCTAACAGCAATAAGGTAAATCAAGATCATTAATGACATTAGAGCCAGAGACTTGTTTAGTACATGTTTCAGGGTTAGTGATTGGAGCATTCAGAGATTCTTGGACTGGCTGCATCCTCCTTGCCTAGACCTTGAGTAGGGCCACATGATCCTCACCCTCTCTCCTTTGTTCGATGTGCTTAGGTTGGGGTAATTTTGAACGGGCTGTTTGGGTCTTTAGGTGTTATTATGGAGGTGGTTACTGCATAAGCTCTAGCCCCTATTGAAAGATTAAGAAATGTTGGAAAAAATGACAATAAATGTTCTGCCTTTCTTTAGGTATACAACAACCACAATGGCAATAATAACAAATAATACTCACCATCATCATTGTAATCTTTATCTGCTTTCATTTGCAATCTTTTTTATTTTCTTTTTATCCTTGTTTGGTGACTGATTCAGCTATCTGTTAATCTTATTATGTTATGGTTTCTTATTTGTGAAAATTATTTAATTCATTCGTAAGTGCAAATCCCCTGTTACTTGCCACTAAAAAAGGTAACAGTTGCAACCATTTTGTTGCACTAGGATGAATTACGTCAGCAGAAGGAGGAGGAAATGGATGATTACTGTTCTCAGGTATGCAATATAGTTTTCTCCCTTGACAAAATTTCACTTTTCTTACTGTAGCCTTCTGCTCCTTGTTATTTTGGATTCTTTGTGCCGTTGTAGTGTATATATACTCTTCTTTATGAAGTTTCCAAATTATTAATATTTTTATTAAGGAATCTTATTGTATAATATCAGCTGAAAGTAACTTACAAACCAGAAAAATATTGGTATTTGGTAGTACTTGAAGCCAGAAATTCACAAGCAAATGGAAACAGAGGAGGGCTCTAAACTGTAGAAATTTCCTAGAAGAAGTAGGTGGCTTGAATAAGAAGTAGAGAACGTCATGGGTGCTAACTTTATGCATCTTTCTCTCCCTAATAAATAGCAAACTAGCAAATGAAATAGTAAGACAGATGATTGATGATAGAAATAGAATTGAATATCCAAATATAACATCAAATTCTTAACATTTCAAACCAGGTTAAATTATTTGAATGGACAGTTTTGGTTGTGGGGAAAAATTCTAATTTGTTTTGAGAAGAGACCTCTTCAAATACTTAAGGAAAAAGGAAACTTTCTCCTGCAAGCAAAGAAGCAAAATTATCAACCATAGAATTGTTAGATTCTTTATGTTAGTGATGAGTATTATTGGTAACACCTTTAAAGGAGTTGAAAACATGTTTGGTTGTATTGTGTGTGTGTGTTTCTCTGTTTTTATTTTAAGAGAGCAATTGTAGGATTCTTGCAATTTTAAAAGCAAACACTTCTCTCAAAGAAAATGGACTGGAACAAACAAAACACAAGGTGGTATACTAGGTACTTGTGTCAGGCTACTCAAAGATGCTTGTTCCTGGAGATTTTTTGGTAAGGGAGAGAGGATCAAGTGGGTAGGAACTTTATTTCCACCAAGTTTATGTTCCTTACCTACCATCAAAGAACCAGAGTAGGGTTTTTTGGGTATCTCCTCCTCATGTGACCATGATCTCTTGGATGGCACTATGAAAGATTGAGAGGGGGTGGTCCTTAAAACAAGTTTCATCTTTGTTGAGTAACCAACCTTCCTAAAAACTTAAATTGTTAGGATTTGAGCCTACTATATATATGATTCTCTAATATCCCCCTCGCATATGACTGCACATGTGGGAGGCAAAGATAGTAGCAGCAGCAGACAGATAATTAAACAAATAAACAGATGAGGCTTTCGGTTAATAAATGCCCTGATACTGTGTTAATTAACAAACTTTCTTGAAAGCTTATGGCATTAAGCTGTTAGGATTTGAGTCTACAATGTATATCATGCTCCAACAATGTTATCATGGAGGATAAAATTCTTGTCTGGAAGTTGGTTTAGAATAAAATTCTTGCAGTGGAGCATTTGATTGGCTGAAATTGTGTGCTTTCTAATTTGGAGCACAATTCATTTTCCAGTGTATATCCCTGTGTCATCTTCATTCTATTTCTCTGGAGAGAGTTGGATATTTTTGAAAGAAATTTGTGACCACACATCGGGTTGCTGCCTCCAAGCTTTAAAATGCATCATTTTGATATGGAAAATGGAAAACTTTTCTGTGCATCATCTTTTGGGTGTATTTTTGAAGGGGGCCATATGTGAAGATTTTTTATTGGAAGGAGCTTTTATTAAGCATGGGAGATCTTCCTAAGCGAGTTGATTATTTGGGTTTGGAGCTAAGGAGTTTGGGTTACTTCCCTTGATTTTTATTGTATCATCAAGGTGTTTGATCTTTGGGTATAGAATTTTCTCCAAAGTTGGAAATCTTGCCATGTGGAAGAGGGCTACTAACCGGAGGTGGTACATAAGCAAGTTTGAAATGCTGAACATGTCTGTTTAGTTCGAAAACTCAAAAAAGTCCATAAATATTATAGTTTTGATGAGATTTGCACGCTTGTAAAACGTAGGAAATTTAACATATTGTTAGATAGTGTACAGTTATTTCAGTTATTTACTTTTCTTTTTTTTCCTTATTGTATTATGGGTCCCACTAGCATGTATATATATACCCAAGTCCAATGTGTATTATTAATAGTTTTTTAATAACAAAAATTAGGGATTCTCCATTTTCTCTCTTTTCACATGGTATCAGAGCCTAGGGAGAAAAAAAACCTAATTATTTCCGGTTTATCCGTGAATCAATTCTGGGAAACCTTTCAGTGACCTTGTTTCATTCCGGTTACCTTCCCCATCTCCTAAAGCTTTCCGGTCAATCGTATCGCCGTCAGAAAACCCTCACTGCCGGCGATTTTTTCCGGCGAAGTCCTTTTCCGACACCGACCATACCATCAGGTGCGCAAGGAGGAGATCTTCAAGTTTTGTCAAAGCACCGGAGGGAGAATCTTAGTCACGCGCAGGCCACGCGCATTTCTTCTCCGGCGGCCTGAACCTCACGCGTCGGCGCATGAGGGTGCGTGAAGCACTTTCCGGCAACGTGCTTCCACCTCCAGCCTCGCCTGACGCCGTTTAGCCACTCTCCATCTGTGCTTGTGTCACCCCGAGCCCTGCACGTGTCTTAGGAAGTGTTCTTCTACCCTTCTAGTAGTGCCACATTTGTTTTTCTTTACTATTTGGTCTCTCACAGCTGCAGATTCTCAGTTTTTCTTCTTTTAGCCGCGATCTGAAGCCATATTAAGGCTCTCTTTGATCCAAACATATTTCGTTCTCTAGATAAGTAGATATGACTACTAAAAGTTCCATTTTTTCCTCTATTATATCTGGATCTCCTATGATTATTTTGGAGAAATTGGTTGGCAGTGAAAATTATTTGTCCTAGTCTGCTTATGTGGAGCTTTGGTTTATGGGTCAAGGTTATGAGGATCACCTTGTTACGCAGGAGGCGGATATCCTTGAGGTTGATAGAGTACAATGGAGGAAGATATATGCATAGTTATGTAGTGTGTTATGGCAATCAGTTGATCCTAAGATTCCGCTTCATTTTCGGGCCTACAAAACATGCTTTAAATTTTGGAATCAGGTGAAAGGGCTATACACGAATGATATCCAATGTCTTTATAAGGTGGCTTCTTCTATTGGCAATGTCAGACAACAAGACATGGATTTATCTACTTATATTGGCTAGATTGCCTCTCTTAAGGAGGAATTCTTGACCGTGATGCCTCTTACTACTGATGTTGGGGATCAGCGAACATAGATTGACAAGTTCTTCATGGTTCTTACGCTTATTGGCCTCCGTCCAGATCTTGAGACCGTCCGCGATCAGATTCTTGGCAGTTCCTCTGTTCCATCCTTGGATGATGTGTTTGCTCGCCTCCTCTGTATCTTCTCCACTCAGACTTTGCTATCTGATAACACTTCAGATTTTTCTGTGTTAGTTTCTCAAACTAACTCTCGAGGAGGACATAGTGGTAACCGAGGTAGAGACCAACGTCCTCATTGCACCTATTGCAATAAGCTTGGCCACACTCGTGATCGGTGTTATCAGTTACATGGGCGGCCTCCCCGCACTGCCCACGTGGCCCAATCATCTGATCCTCAGCAGCCTCAGCCTCCGAGCTCCTCCATATCTCAGGGTATTTTCTTCACTAACAGTGAGTATGATGACTATCTCCACTATTAGGCCACCAAGTCAGCTTCTGTTACTTCTGTTGCCCAGACTGGTAATGCTTCTGCTTGTCTTACCCACACATCTTCTCTTGGACCTTGGATTCTAGATTTTGGCGCTTCTGATCACATATTTGGTAATAAGGATCTTTTCTCTTCTATTACTACTACCTCTGCCTTACCTATTGTTACCTTAGCTAACGGTTCTCAAACTGTGGCTAAAGGCATTGGTTTGACACATCCTCTCCCTTCTCTACCTCTCACTTCTGTCCTTTATACTCCTGAGTGTTCCTTTAATCTTATCTCCATCAGCAAAATCACTCGTACTCTTAACTGCTCTATTACTTTTTCTGATAAATTTGTGACCTTGCAGGACCGGAGTACGGGGAAGACGATTGGCATAGGACGTGAGTCTCAAGGCCTCTATCACCTCACCTCGCCTTCAACTCCTGCAGTTTGCATTTCCACTGATGCTCCCCTCCTCATCCACAGTCACCTGGCCCACCCTAGTCTATCCAAGTTCCAGAAAATGGTCCCTCGTTTTTCATCTTTGTCGTCGCTTGCGTGTGAGTCCTGTCAGCTTGGGAAACATACTCGTGTCTCGTTCCCAAAGCGTTTGAATAATCGGGCAAAGTCTCATTTTGAACTTGTCTACACTGATGTTTGGGGTCCTTGTCGGACCGCGTCTACTTTAGGATTTTAGTATTTTGTCACTTTCATTGATGACTATTCTCAATGTACTTGGTTATTTTTAATGAAAAATTGAGCTGAGTTATTCTCTATTTTCCAGAAATTTTATTCTGAAATCCAAACCCAGTTCAATATTTCTATCCGTGTGTTACGCAGTGATAATGTCAGGGAATATTTTTCTGCACCATTTACTTCATTTATGTCCCAACATGGGATCTTTCATCAGTCTTCTTGTGCTCATACTTCTCAACAAAATGGGGTAGCTGAACATAAGAATCGACTTCTTGTTGAGACAACTCGTACTCTCCTTCTCCATAGTAACGTTCCTTTTCGTTTTTGGGGGGACGCTGTTCTTACAGCATGTTATTTGATTAATCGTATGCCCTCATCTGTATTACACGATCAGATTCCTCATTCATTTCTTTTCCTGACCAACCACTTTATTTCCTTCCTCCTTGTGTTTTTGGTTGTATTTGCTTTGTTCATATTCTCACTCCTGGATAGGACAAACTTTCTGCCAAAGCCACAAAATGTATTTTCTTGGGATATTCCAGACTTCAAAAGGGTTATCGTTGTTATTCCTCTAAGACTCATCGCTACTTTCTCTCCGCTGATGTCACCTTCTTTGAGGACTCACCATTCTTCTCCACCTCTGAGTCTCTTCCTGTTTCTGAAGTCTTACCTCTTTCTATTATCTCCCCAGCTGATGCAATGCCTTCTCGCCCACTTCAGGTTTATCATCGCCGTCATTGTGTCGTTGTTCCTCCTTCTTTGGCCGAGGTACCTATTGACTCATTTCCTATCCCTTCGGCTTCTCCTTCCCTGGCTCTGCCTCCTTCTGCTGACTTACCCATTGCTCTTCGGAAAGGTAATCGATCTACTCGTAATCCTCATCCCTTTTACAATTTTTTGAGTTACCATCGATTATCTTCACCTTATTCTGCATTTGTTTGTGTTATATCTTCTGTTTTTCTTCCCAAGAGCACCCCTGAGGCTCTTTCCCATCCAGGCTGGCGACAGGCAATGGTAGATGAAATGGCTGCTTTACACTCTAATAGCACTTGGGATCTTGTTGTTTTACCCTCTGGTAAATCTACAGTTGGTTGTCGTTGGGTCTACACAGTTAAGGTTGGCCTTGATGGTCAGGTTGATCACCTTAAGGCCCGCTTAGTTGCTAAAATGCTATACTCAGGTTTATGGTTCTGATTATGGTGACACTTTCTCTCCTGTTGCCAAGATAGCTTCTGTTCGTCTATCGCTCTCCATGGCTGTTATGCGTTCTTGGCCTCTTTATCAGTTAGATATTAAAAATGCTTTGCTTCATAGGGATCTTGCTGAGGAAGTTTAGATGGAGCAACCACCTGGTTTTGTTGCTCAAGGGGAGTTTAGTTTAGTGTGCAGGTTACGCCGTTCTTTGTATGGCTTGAAACAATCTCCTCGAGCATGATTAACCGTTTTAGTTCTGTTGTTTAGGAGTTTGGCATGTTTCGCAGTACAGCAAACCATTTCGTTTTCTATCATTATAACTCTTCGGGGCAGTGTATTTATCTGGTAGTTTATGTGGACGACATCGTCATTACAAGCAGTGATCAGAATGGTATTCATAAACTAAAGCAACATCTTTTCACCCACTTTCAGACTAAAGACTTAGGGAAACTCAAGTATTTCTTAGGGATTGAGATAGCTCAATCCAGTTCCGGTGTGGTTCTTTCCCAAAGGAAGTATGCTTTAGACATCTTGAAAGAAACCGGTATGTTAAACTGTAAACTGGTAGACACTCCTATGGATCCAAATGTCAAACTTATACCAGGACAGGGGGAGCCTTTAGGAGATCCTGGGAGATATCGGCGACTTATAGGTAAACTGAACTACTCACCATTACTTGTCCAAATATTTCTTTTCCTGTAAGTGTTGTTAGTCAATTCCTACAGTCACCATGTGATAACCATTGGGATGCTGTAATCTGCATTCTTCGATATATCAAAAGCACACCAGACCAAGGTGTGTCGTACAAGAACAGAGGTCATACTCAGGTTGTTGGTTATACAGATACAGATAGGGCTGACTCACCCACAGATAGACGTTCCACTTCCGGGTATTGTGTTTTTATTGGAGGTAACCTAATATCCTGGAAGAGTAAGAAACAAGATGTAGTGGCCAGATCTAGTGCTGAAGCCGAGTATCGAGCTATGACTCTGGCAACATGTGAACTCATATGGCTGAAACATTTTCTTCGGGAGTTGAGATTTGGAAAGAATGAACAGATGAAGCTCATCTGTGACACCAAGCCGCTTTACATATTGCATCCAATTCAGTCTTCCATGAAAGGACCAAACACATTGAAGTTGACTGTCACTTCATTAGAGAAAAGATCGCATCAGGATGTGTGACGACTAGTTTTCTCAATTTAAATGATCAACTAGCAGATATTTTTACTAAATCTCTTAGAAGTCCTAGAATTAAATACATTTGTAACAAGCTTGGTGCATATAACATATATGCTCCAGCTTGAGGGGGAGTGTTAGATAGTGTACAGTTATTTCAGTTATTTACTTTTCCTTTTTTTTCCTTATCGTATTGTGGGTCCCACTAACATGTATATATATACCCAAGTCCAATGTGTATTATTAATAGTTTCTTAATAACAAAAATTAGGGATTCTCCCTTTTCTTTCTTTTCACACATACCAACTATCACACTAACACCTTTATTATTGTTCTTTGTAAACATTGTTATATGTATGGAAGAGTTGGGCTTAGAGTTAAATTCCCAGTCTGGCCTGAAGGCTCATCTCGGGGCCGGCTTGAGTCCGACCCAAACCCTAACCAAGAAGGCTTGAGGCCTGCCTGGCTTGTTTAAAAGCCTTGTAAATTATATGTATATTACATATTTCCATGTCCCAGCCAAGTGCATTACTATGCTAGATAGCTTTCCAACCTAGGTTTCCTTCTTCGTCTTCTTCTTCTTCTTCTTCTTCTTTTTTTATTTTTATTTTTTTAATACATATATATACAAAAAAATGAGAAACAAACATTTAATCACCATGCAATGAGTACTAAGAAGCATAAGAAATCCTTGCTCCATGATGCCATCCCCTACATAACCCTATTGCAAGTAGGATAAAACTAAATATTGTAGGAAGGACAGGCCATTGCACAGCTAAAAGTGGCTCCAATTCCAAATTGATATTTAGGGAAGAAATAAACTTGAATGAACTTCTACATTAATTGAAGACTATGAAATTTACTAATTCCATTGGTGGGACGTGCTTGTGAAAATATATATATATATATTTTTTTTATCACAGTGCTTGCAAAGAACATTAGTTGCTACTGTGTTCATTCTGCATTTGGTTGTTGCATTTTGTATTTTGATCAGATTGGTCGTCACATTTTGAACCTCCTTTAAAGTCATAATTAGGCAGTTGTTTTGAGAGAAGAAATATGGGAGTCCATGAATTTAATGAATTGTTCAAAACATTATTTCATAGTAAAAAAGGTTATTAAAAGCTAAAATTTCTGGGCTTTTCATGTTATGATTTTGATAGGAGAACTTGTCTTGAACCAAATGATCACCACCTTGAATATTCAAATATGTTACTCAAGTGACTTCTGAAGAAGATTTTGATGAAAATCAATTGTGAGTAGCATATCTACAAATAGGCACAATTACTTTTTGGATAGTGAATTTGAATGTCATATCCTCGTTCTCTGAGGTTGAAGAATCTGTGGTAAAGTATTCCCAATCAAATAAGCATGATTTTATTAGCTATCAAGAAATTGGCCAGATCATGGAAACATGTATAACTTCTGATATGTCGTGCACCTTGCTACTACTGCATTGAAGCAGCTTTCATTGTGGCATGTCTGATCAACATGCTGCCAATTCTGCATTGCTTGAAGAGCAATCTCCAGTCAATGGCTCACTTATCCACAGCCTGATTATAGTGTTCTCTTATACCTTCAAGCCACAAAGCAAGCTATTCCAAGGCAGTAGCAGCAAGGTAGATGACATACTGCCACTGCTGCACTGCTCAAAGGGCTATTCCAGTCAGTGGATCTGAAACTATGATCTTATTTCTTGTATCTATTCTGGTCTTCCTTTATATAATCTTTGTGGGGAGGGTTCTGGTTCACTGCAGATCTGATTCCAAGGAAAATGCTCATTTATCATATAAGGTTTTGTAAATTGGTTTCTTTTTCTGGTGTAGCAGACAGTTCTCTAATTTAAGGACCCATACAAGATAATATTCATATCCAATGAGAATTATCTAAATATCTAAATGCCTTGAAATTTTCAATTATCTATTATCCTTATTATTGTTTTTGCACTGAAATAAGTTTAACAATTGTTGTGGTGCAACCTCAGTTATATCTGTTTTGATATTTACCACACTAAGTTTCTTTCCTATATAAAGTTAATTCTTTCTTTTTATTGGCAACAGCTTAATGTTGTTTTGTTGGTCTAGGTCCCTGTTCGTCATGTAGTATTTATGATTCATGGTATTGGTCAAAGATTAGAGAAATCTAATTTAATAGATGATGTTGGCAATTTTCGCCATATCACAGCAAGTCTTTCTGAACGTCACCTGACTTCATACCAACGTGGCACTCAAAGGATCCTTTATATTCCATGCCAGGTAAACGGTATATTTTTAATACATGTTGGTAAGGAGGGTGTATATTTTGTCATTTTAAAACTTTTTGAAATAATTAAAGGGTTATTCAAATACTTTGTAACTATTGGAATGTCTTGTAACCACTGAATTGTTCTGGGACTAATGCCCTGGTATAGTATGGGATTTTCTCAGAAATTCCAAGGCCTTTGTTAAAATGTACTTGCATGCATTTTATAATCTGTTTCAATAAGGCGCTGGTATATCATGAGATTTTATCAGAAATTCTGGGGTCTTTGTCAAGATGGACTTGTATGCATTTTATGATCTGTTTCAGAAATGCCCTGGTATAGGATGGGATTTTCGAAAAAATTCCCAAGCCTTCATCAAAATGGACTTTTATATGTTTTATGATCTATTTCAGTAATTTATTTATTTATTTTTTTGTGAATAATTCTATGAAGCAGGTAAATATCATTTGGTTTTATATGTTATTGGTCTTATTCCTAGGTGTAGAAACTAAGAGTGATTTTTGAATTCATTCAAAACTCTGTTTTTTACATAAATGTATCCATATTTAACAAATATACAGAGAGCAATAAAAAAGAAAAAAAATACAAATATGGAAGAACACAATTTATCCACAATTGGGGCCTTAATTTTTCCTTAATATCCTACCAATCATCATTCAAAATTATAACGGATTTCCACACTCTCCCTCAAGTCGGATCATAGATATTAATCATGTCCAACTTGCAAATAAAGTCTTCAAAGCTTGATTTCTGTAACCCCTTGGTGAAAATATCGGCCAATTGTTCCCTGGTAGGGATATAAGTCATACAGATAATCCCTTTCTCAATTTTTTCCTTGATAAAGTGTCTGTCCACTTCTATGTGTTTGGTTCTATCGTGTTGAACAAGATTATGAGAAACACTAATGGCAGCTTTGTTGTCACAATAGAGTTTAATGGGGAGCTCTATTGTAATGCTTAGTTCTTCCAACAGTTTCTGCAACCATAGTCCTTCACACATGCCTTGTGCAACTGCTCTGAATTTAGCTTCGGCACTGCTTCTGGCTACTACACTCTGCTTCTTACTTCTCCATGTTACTAAATTCCCCCATACATAGGTACAGTAACCTGTAGTAGACCTTCTGTCATCTGTTGATCCCGCCCAATTTGCGTCTGTATAGATCTCTACTTTCTTACTATCACTCTTCTTAAAGAATAGTCCTCTCCCTGGAGAACCCTTTAGGTATCTGAAGATCTTATATACTGCTTCCAGATGACTTTCCTTTGGTGAGTGCATGTATTGGCTAACCACGCTTACGACGAAAGCAATGTCAGGTCTAGTGTGAGAAAGGTAGATCAGTCTACCTACTAGTCGCTGATATTTCTCTTTATCCACGAGCTTTCCATCGCTTTCCATCCTATTTCTTGCCTCGATAGGGGTATCGCTTGGCTTGCATCCCAGCATGCCAGTCTCAGTCAACAAGTCAAGTACATACTTTCTTTGGGAAATATTAATTCCCTTCCTTGATCTGGCTACCTCCATTCCTAGGAAATACCGCATTTGACCCAAATCTTTCACCTCACATTCTGTGGCTAAGACCTTCTTCAACCTTTCCACTTCTCCTATGTCATCTCCAGTAAGAATGATGTCATCGACATACATGATTAGAATGGTGATCCTTCCATCATTAGACTGTTTGAAGAACATAGTATGATCCGATTGTCCCTGTTGGTATCCTTGGTTCTTAATCACCTTTGCAAATCTATCAAACCATGCTCTGGGTGATTGTTTGAGACCATAAAGAGATTTCATCAATTTGCATACCCTGGTTTCTTCTTCTTCCTTATAGAACCCTGGTGGTAGCATCATAAACACTTCTTCTTCTAATTCACCATTCAGAAAGGCATTCTTGATATCAAACTGATGGAGTGGCCAGTCGAGGTTTGCTGCCAAGGATAAAAGAACTCGTATAGTGTTCAGTTTTGCTACTGGGGCAAATGTCTTTGTATAGTCGATGCCATAGGTCTGAGTGAACCCCTTTGCAACTAGGTGGGCTTTGTATCGTTCTACTGTGCCATCTGCCTTATATTTCACTGTGAATATCCATTTACAGCCCACTGGTTTCTTCCCCCTTGGCAAATTCATCACTTCCCAAGTCTCAATTTTTTTTCAATGCCCTTATTTCTTCCATCACAGCCTCTTTCCATTCTGGAATTTCGAAGGCTTCTTGAATGTTTTTAGGAATCTGGATTTTGTCAAGGTTAGTTGTAAAAGCACAACACTTTGTAGAAAGAGAATTATAAGACACAAATTTCGAGATAGGATGGAGAGTACATGAACGAGATTGTTTCCTAAGAGCAATAGGTAAGTCATTTGTTACCTGATCAGAATTGGAGCCATACTCTTGAGGGGTTGGAACTATCACCGGTTCTGACTCTTTTGGTGCTTCAGAGATGAGTGTCTCATTGAACTTCGATTTTGGCCTCCTTGAGTAGACAAGTGTTTCCCTATTTTTCTGTAATTTCGTATCTCCCCTTGAGTTTAAGTGTCCTTCTATATTAGCCGAAGGGGTAGATATAAGGCACGGAATGGATTCAAACATAGCAACATCAAGATAGTCAGAGGTTAAGGAAGGTCTAGTTTCACTCATGGACTCTCCCTGAAGTGAGTAGTAGGGAGTATGCTAAAAAAATGTGACATTTAGGCTAACATATAGCTTCTTTGAAACTGGGTCATAACATTTGTAGCCTTTTTGTGTGGAAGAGTAGCCAAGAAAGACACATTTAAGCGCTCTGGGATCAAATTTGTTCTGCTTAGGTCCGTGAGTGTGGACAAATACAGTGGACCCAAAGACATGAAGTGGAAGATGTGCATCAAGTCTCGAATGAGGAAAAAACTCTTGGAATTTCTGAAGGGGTGTGACAAAGGATAGGACCCGACTCGGCATTCGGTTAATAAGATATGTGGTTGTCAAAATGGAGTCACCCCAAAATTGTGAGGGCATGTGAGATGTAAACAGCAAAGTACGAGCAACTTCAAGAATATGTCTATTTTTCCGTTCTGCAACCCCGTTTTGCTGAAGGGTGTCAACACAAGAACTTTGATGTATAATACCATTTTCTTGTAGGTAAGTACTCAAGGAGTGATTGAAATACTCAGTACCATTATCAGTACGAAGAATTTGAATTTTGGTTTGAAACTGAGTTTGTATCATAGAGTGAAAGTTCAAGAAGACTGATCGAACCTCAGTTTTATCAGTCAACAAATATACCCAACACAGGCGAGTATGATCATCAATAAAAGTGATAAACCATTTTTTATGGGTCCTATTAGGGGTACGTGAAGGACCCCATAGATCACTGTGAATCAGAGTAAATGGTATGGATGGTTTATACTTAGACTTAGGAAAAAACGCTCGATGATGTTTGGCAAGTTCACACACTTCACACTAAAAATCCAATAAAGTTTAATTTAAACATAGTGAAGGAAATAAATGTTTTAAGTACTGAAAACTAGGATGACCCATCCTTTTGTGCCATAACAAAAGTTCACTGTCTTTAGGATAAGATACAAAATTACAAACAGTAGGAGAACATTGTCCAAGCACATCAGTTTCATCGAAGTAATATAGACCTTCACGTTCCTTAGCACTGCCAATCGTCTTCCCCGATGATAGGTCCTGAAAAACACAATGAGATGGTAGGAATTTAGTTGAGCAATTAGAATCTTTGGTTAACTGGCTAACAGACAACAAATTGCAAGACAACTTAGGTACATGTAGGACAGGGTTGAGAGTAATCGACTCAGAAATACGAATACTCCCTTTGCTAGCAACTGGTGATAAAGTACCATCTACAATTTTTACTTTTAAATTACCGGCACAAGGAGAATATGTAGAAAATAAATGATGAGCATCAGTCATATGATCAGATGCACCAGAGTTAATAATCCAGGGAGTAGTCTGAGACATGGTGCTAAGTGCTGGCAAAAAAGTACTTTTTTTTTTGCCAAAGAACCAGAGGATAAAGTGGTAGAAGATTGACCAGAGGCTTGGAAATTAGAAAAAAACTCATATAATTTCGCAAGCTGGTCGGAATTAAACCCCAAACTAGAAGTTGATTGACAAATTTCTGTGGGAGTTTTGTCTGCCTGGGTTTCGGTGGAGGCTTGATGACTACGGGCTTTGGGCTGTCTGGGCCTCCAATTTGTGGGCTTGCCATGTAAAGCCCAGCAAGTGTCTTTAGTGTGGCCCAACTTCTTACAATGCTCACAATAAGTCCTCTTGGACTGTCTTGGGCTTGGCCCACTAGTTCCAGCAGCATGAGGCCCACTAGCAGCAGCATGAGGCCCACGTCCAACAGTAGCATGAGGCCCATGAGGCCCATGGGTTAAAAGGGCCGAGCCCTCAGGCCCAAATGAAAGATCCAACATTACTCTCCTCCTGCTTTCCTCTCGCAGCACCTTAGAGAAGACTTCTCGGATGGAGGGCAATGGTCGGCGATTGAGAACCCTACTCCTAACGTCGTCAAGCTCATGGTTCAGTCCTGCTAGGAACTCAAAGACCCTTTCGTTCTCCATCTTCTTCTTGAAGCGCATGCTGTCACTCGTGTACTCCCACTCCTCTTCGCAGCTGAGATCGAGATCTTGCCACAGACCCAGCATCTCGGTGTAGTATTCCGTGAATTCCCGATCTCCTTGCTTCATCTGCCAAAGCCGCGTCTTGATTTCAAAGATTTGGGAAGCATTCTTGACATCGGAATACGTTTCCCGTATCGCATCCCACACGTCCTTTGCCGTCGGGAGGAACATGTAAGTCTTTCCAATGGCTGGTTTCATGGAGTTAATCAAGCATGAGGTGATAAAGGAGTTTTTGGACCGCCATTTCTGGGATGCTGCTACATCGGTCGGAGGTGGTCACCGAGTCTCTCCGGTAAGGAACCCTAACTTTCCCTTTCCGTCAATAACGAGTTTGATTGATTGAGCCCCCTCTTTGTAATTTTTACCATTTAGTTTTTCAATGGTAAGGTGGAGTGGGGAGTTGTCGAAGATGGGGCCCATCGAAGAGTGTATCTCCGACACTTTTTCATGGTTGTTTTCTCTTTGGGCATTCACGGACAGATTAGGGTTTAGAGCAAACGAGGCTCTTATACCATGTAGAAACTAAGAGTGATTTTTGAATTCATTCAAAACTCTGTTTTTTACATAAACGTATCCCTATTTAACAAATATGCAGAGAGCACTAAAAAAGAAAAAAAATACAAATATGGAATAACACAATTTATCCACAATTGGGGCCTCAATTTTTCCTTAATATCCTACCAATCATCATTCAAAATTATAACGGATTTCCACACTAGGTCTTTGTCAAAATGGATTTGTACGAGTTTTGCACTCAGTTTCACATTTTTTTTTTGTTTTACTTTATTCCTTCTATGTATTTTTTTTCCTTTCTTTTTTTTTTTTTGCCTTTTTTTAATTTGAGGGTGGGTTGCAAAATCAGCCTAAAATTACTTACTTGATACTTGTTTTTCAGTGGCGAAGAGGTTTGAAGCTTAGTGGTGAATCCACAGTTGAAAAAATTACGTTAGATGGTGTTCGGGGTTTGCGTGTCACATTGAGTGCAACTGTCCACGATGTACTATATTATATGAGCCCAATCTACTGTCAGGATATTATCAATTCGGTACTCTATTTTATCTTTAATTTTTCAGTTTCCCTTTTATTATTTTATTCATTTGTTGATAATAATCCATTTGACCATCTTAAAATGCTTTGCCTATGGTTTATATAGCTGGATCGAGATGTTATTTTCATTTTACATACACTACAATCGGTAGTTCATATATCATATGACAACTGGATTTTTTCTGTTTACACTTGAGATTTAGCTAATTACTAAACTGAAATTTTAAACTTTATTTGTCTCATATTTGATTAGTAGAAAGCACAAATACGAGAAATTTCATTTGAAAAATGGAGAAGATTGATTTTTTTTTTTTATTAAGTGTATTGGCAAACTTAGATGTGATCATACACTAAATTTTACAAGAATTGGTCAATCACTCATGGTGGGGATTCCTTATCAGACAAAAAGGAAAAAAAAAAAGAAAAGAAGAAGGTGATGTTTGTTTTTTTACTTAATTCTAAATAGAACCTTAATGCTTAATAGTGTTAAATATTAGGTTGTTTGTTTTTGTAGTATTTTATTTCCACTAAGTATTAAAAAGTAAAAAAAATCAATATGTTATTTTTTCTATTTAGAAAAAGTTACATATTTTAGCTTTTTTTATTTAGTAAAAAGTTTATAATAAGTCATGAAAAAGTAGAAAAACAAATAACCTAAATTCTGAAAATAAATTGTTTTCAGTAAAAAGCCAAAAAAACAAACACCACCGAAGGCTATGGGACAACTACATTTTCAGCAAGTAAAACTGTTGAATTGCCAACTTTCCTACAATATTAAATTGTTAAGAATTAGACCCACAATGTACATCGTAGTCTTAACACCCCCTCCTATGTGCAGCCTCACACCTACATGTGGAGAGGCATGGACGGGTTTTTGGGTCCATGGTCTATATCATGCTACCCATGCTTTTTGGCATGTATATGATTACATTAACAGTCCAAATACTTTCCTAAAAGATTAAATTGTTAGGAATTGGAACCACAATGTATATCATAGTTTGAACAGCCCTACCCTATGTGTGGCCTCACACTTGCATGTGGAGAGGCATAGATAGGTTTTTGGGCCCATGTTGTATATCATGCTATATGATTACATTAACAATCCAAATACTAACTTCACTCATTTTGATAACATGTATATGCTAGTGTATAGTAAAAAAATATTAAATAGCCTACAGTTAGATATGCATCCTTTAACATAGGATTTTTTGGTTGGATCAAAGTTGTAAACTATACCTTAAATCATGTGGCAGTAACAGAGCTACTCCTTTAAACAATACTATTGCGTTACATTTTGGTCCTGTTGGGGCTTGGGGCAGTTGTCCTAGAGTAGTGAAATTTACATTTTATTAGTGAGATTGAATATCCAGTTTGAATGTAACAACATGCTTGGACTAAAGATCCATTAATTTGCTTCTAGGTCTCAAATCAGTTAAACCGGTTATATTTGAAGTTTCTTAAGAGGAATCCGGGTTATGATGGAAAGGTATGTGGATGGTTGAAAGGTCACCATTTTCATTCATCAGTATTTGACTATTTAAGTTTGTGATTCATATTTAATGCTCTCATATTATGCTATCTTTATATAGGTTTCCATATATGGTCACTCTTTAGGAAGTGTCCTCTCTTATGATATCCTTTGTCATCAAGACAATTTGTCCGGTCCATTTCCAATGGATGCAACGTATATAAAACAAACTAGTAAAGAAGAAAACCATCCTAGTGGAAGCAATCAATCCTCTACATACAATTCCTCCACCAATCTGGAGAATTCTAGTTTGATCAATGATTCTCAGGACATGGTGGTGCCCAACAATGAAGACAAGATGATTTCACAACCTAGTGTAGTAGTTTGTGGGGAAGAACTTGCTGAACCTTCTGTTACAGCAGATTTGGAAGAACCTTCTATAATGGCTATGGACTCTAATCAACCAAATGATAGCTCATCATTGAATGAAAGTGTCCATGAACAAGTTTGTGATTCTAGTGACATGTTTTCTCAAGAAAAAGATGGCATGGATGAAGATATCGGCACAAACGATAGGGGCATCCCAAATGGGGTTTCAGAGAAAATACCTGAGGAGTTATTTGATGATAAAAGCAATAAAGATGAAGAATGCAAATTGTTGAGAGAAGAGGTGGGGATTTGTAAATGAATACTTTTTGTAACTGTGGGCATGTTTTATTTATTATTTAATGAAGTTTCTCTGTTTCAGATTGCTTCCCTGAAAGCAAGAATAGCAGAATTGGAATGTCAGTGTGGTGGTAAAGTTTCTCTGTTCTTCACATTATTTCATGTCTGGATAGAACTTTCCTTCTTGATTTTTGACTCTTGCTTATGGAAGGAGCTTTTGTACGTTGATTTTCTGGATTCTGAAGTGTAACCTAAACAGGAAATGAGGAAGGGCATAAAGCTATACCAAAGCAACCCTTTTATGAAAGGGTTCCAACTGGGCAGGATGTTGCACCTAGGAATTATACCCCTTATATTAAGTACACAAAGCTTGAATTTAAGGTAAAAAGACAAGAATTCATGTGCATTTCTTTATTGAATCTTCCAACATATTTGTGTTGCCGATAGCATACATGTAAATTGCAATCTATCTAGTTTCTCTTTTGACTTGTATATCTTCATGTCAGGTTGACACATTCTTTGCAGTTGGATCACCTCTTGGTGTCTTCCTTGCCCTCCGCAATATTCGTATTGGCATTGGTAATACTTAAAGTTCCTGTTTTTTTCCTTTTCTCTTTTCTTTTTCCTTGGAAGAACTCTATTAAAGTTCCAATTATTAATGTTAAAGAGTAATTTCTTAACCTGGTTATTAGTCAGTCATGACCAAATAGCTTTCTCGTTCATTATTGGGCTACAAATTCAAAATTTGGTGTTTTAACTTTCCAACTATTTAATGGAAAAAAGTTGAATAGAGGTTCAAAATCTTATATATATATAGGCCTGGCTTCTTTCATTGGTGGAATCTGTCCTCCTGTCCTTCCCAGTGTACAGGAGCCATCCAATGAGAGTGCTATATCATGGGATGAGAGTGGCATATAGAAAGCCATCCAATCATTATGATCACAAAGGATATGTATTCTTTTAGATATTATTTGATTTTCATTTGTATCTAATTTATAGACCAACAAAGTTGAAACTTTTATTTTACTCATTCTTTCTTCCCCCTTTTTAACAGTTGTAACGAAGTTGAAACTTTTATTTTACTCATTCTTTCTCCCCCCTTTTCAACAGTTGTCCCCATGTTTGGAACTCATGATTTAAATTCCAAATTTCATTTCTAATGAATTATTTTATTTTATTTCTCTCTTCTAGGCAAAGGTCAAGATTATTGGGGAGAGGAAAATATAAGTGAAGAGATGCCATCGTGTCGGCAAATGTTTAATATTTTTCACCCATTTGATCCTGTGGCATATAGGTTTGTAAAGACTCCTCTATTACAATGATGTTTGCACATTTTCTTTGCTCTGGTGTATCTGTGTATGATATGTAAAATATTGCACACTTTCATTTCTCTATGTTTGATTGTTGTCACCTTCTGTTTTATTTATTTATTTTTAAAATTGCAGAATAGAACCTCTTATCTGTAAAGAATATATTGGCGCACGTCCGGTTATTATCCCTTACCACAAAGGTGGAAAGAGGTTGCATATTGGGCTTCAGGTAATGTTTTCTAAGAACTATGTGATTCTGGATTATAGTTTTTAAATTTTATTTTTACCTTCATTTCTGGTGTTCATGGTGTGTGATGCAGGATTTTGCAGAAGATTTGGCTGCACGTTCTCAGGCAATGATGGACCACCTACAGTCTGTAAGGGTGCGCCCATGTACACCTCCTAAAGTTAATATATTTTCTGATTTCCGATTTTTCATTCATGATTTTGCTTTTCTGTATCTTAGTGATCCAGGATTTTGAATGGTTTTCTGTTATTTCATTTAGAAGAGTTTGTTCTCAAACTTTTAGCTCTGTTTGACTGATTGGCAAAGTTCAATTCCACCAAGCATCATCAAAATCTCTGTAGTTCTTATGTATAACTGCATAAATTCAATGTCATTCCTCATAAAACTCAATGAAGTTGAGGTTTATGCATTAATATACATCCTTTGTAGTGACCACTTATCATGGGCAATTTAAATTGGCTTGGGTAGTCCTGATTTCATTAAACTCAGAAATGTAGAAGAAATGACATTAGATTGGAGAAAATGTAGGCTACATTCGTACATTATTTATTTTAAATATACATTATATAGGTATCAACAATGAACTAAACCAACATGGGGACTGAGCCTGTCTGAAGTTACATGTTCTCCCATTCTACCCTGGGATCCCAGTTTTTCTTGTATCCTAGAACATGGGGACTGAGCTAAATTGTCTGAAGTTAAATGTTCTTCTTTCCTACCCTAGGATTCAATTGTGTAACATAGTGCATCTGGCATGGGTATTTGCTTTAAAATACCCATGTAAAAAAGTAACACGTAGTTTCTTGTGATCAGGAATCAATTCCTTCTTCCCTTACTGGACACATTGTGTTAAGACACATTCTGTATGCGCATACATGTACGAAGTAACATAGTCTCATGTTTGCTATAGTTACATCACTCATTTGAAGTGTCCATTTGCAAGGAAGTTTAGAGTTCTAAATTCCACGATGTTGAACAGGTCAAAGTGCTCACAGTATGCCAATCGAAAAAACAGGAATGACCTGGAAGGTAATAGCTGCTGTCCTTTTTCTCTGTTTCTCTCCTTTAAATCAATTTTGTTTAGAATAATAATCGCTGCTGAGTGCCCTCCTTTTCCTGACACACTTCTGTTGCCCCTCTGTATCTCTTCTCTACCTTCCTTCAATGAAAAAGAAGGAAATAAATTATCTTCTTTATTCCTTAATCTACATCTTTAGTGTGCTTTAATTTTGTATGTATACTTCAGATGAGGTGGAAAACTCCCAAGAAAATGATGAGAGATCATATGGTTCAATTATGTTGGAAAGATTAACTGGAAGTGAAGATGGACGGGTTGATCACATGCTCCAAGTACGTGCTTCTAAAACTTGATGTCAACATTTGAGCTTGTGTTCTATATATTCCACATTTGACCATGTCATATTCTATATATTTGAACCATTCTACACATTCTGTATCTGCAACAAGTGGTATCAAATCATTTGTGGATGTGGTTTCCAATGTCACCATTTTATTTGTCCTCTCTGGGACTCAGGTTGCCACCTCCCGCAATCCCACCCCAAACTCTGGGACTCAGCTTCTTGTACCTATGGAGAGAAAAAGTACAAATGGAGAAATACACCCAATTGAATAGTAACCAAAGAACTCAGTAAACTGAGCCTCCTTAGGGCCAGTGACTAGAGTCTGACAAGGAGTTGACAGCATATCATCTTGGCTAGATCAAATGGATAAACGACTATAAGTTGAACGATTGAGTGCCTCAGCAGATTATCAGCCTTTTCCATCTGTGTTATATATGTGCTCTTAAGCTTGGTCAATGTATGGGATTTTGTTTGGTTTCTTTAACTTTACATGAGGTTATTTAGTTAATTCCATATGTTATGAAGACAGTGGCCCTACTGCTTTTGATTTCTCTCTAATGCGATTTTCCATAATGGTATTGCAGGACAAAACATTTGAACATGCATATATATCAGCCATTGGAGCACATACGTAAGTACTCATTTTGTAGTTCTAACACAAGCATAAGTTGATTATAGAATTTTGTGAATAAGTATACCTAAAATATATTTTATTTTTGGTTGACCGAGGAAAATGGATGATAATTTTGAAATCTTACAATAACTAGATCATATTTAGATTTTAAATTTCTTCCCTTTTCCCCACTTCTTAGCAATAAAGAGATTCGTTAATGAAAAGATGGTAGCTGAGCATGCTTTTTTGGTAAATAGTACTGTAATATACATGCTTATCGCCCTTCCTACTGGTCGGTACCTTGTGGTGTGCAGAAACTATTGGAGGACTATGATACTGCCCTTTTCATACTGAAACACTTGTACCGAGATATACCTGAAGAACCCAGCTCATCAGAGGAAGCCAATGGAGGCAGCTCCAAAAATGAGAATGGCTCCACTGGCTGGACTGACCAACGAGAAGCTGCAGATGAAGAACTTCCTTTGACATTTGCTGAGAGAGTTGTAGTTAAAAACTTCTCAAGGAAAGCTAAGAAGATCATGCAGTCCTGAACAATACTGAATCTCCTCTTCCTACCTTGGTGGGATTAAGCTGAAAGAGCAGCTGGTCACAACCAAGGCCGAGCCATTAGCCATTTCCTTGACCTTCATACACAGCAAAAATGGGATGATGTGATGCTGGGATGGGCAATTGCAGTTTACCAGGAACCAAAAAAATCTTTTATAGATGCCACTCATTCTTACACAGTTGCTTATACATAGAAAATCTCTCTCCCTTTTCCTATTTGTTTCCCTCTGTACATTATGTTGAACATAGGACCATCCCTGAAAATATTTTCTCACCCAATTTTTAGGTAATTTGTGCATATGTAATTTATTTCACCAGTGACTTAAGTGAATTTTTCTTTATTCATTTAGTGTGTGGTATACAAGTCTCTTTTGCAAGGGCACTTGAAGACATGTTGGCAAGA
Source organism: Vitis riparia (assembly GCF_004353265.1). Classification (NCBI taxonomy): domain Eukaryota; kingdom Viridiplantae; phylum Streptophyta; class Magnoliopsida; order Vitales; family Vitaceae; genus Vitis; species Vitis riparia. The sequence goes on from NC_048448.1 coordinate 35,043,022, forward strand.
GGTTTTGTGATTGCTATTTCAGAGTTTCTTCCATGAAAGGTTGATGAAGGGTCTGTACTATAGTGACATTGACATACTCCATGCATTCTTATACTATATAAGCCTGATGATAACTCTTGTCAGGGAATGCTTCGGATATCTCAAGAGGTGTCGAGTTAGAATCTATTTCTAAATAATGATTCAAAATCAGGTAGAGCTTTTTCATTTTTTTTGTTCGACCCTTTGGTCTTAAGAATGCTAGTTATTACTCAATAGGGTGGTCAATTTTATACCCCGTAAATGGTTTAGATATCAAAGTGGGCTGAAGTAACCTGTACCAAATAAATAAATAAAAAGGGAGAGCAATAATATTCAAAATTATAATGGAAGCAGCACACAAGAGTGTTAATAAGGAATCCTAATCCCAAAAAAACCTAACCTTTAATTTTTCAGCCTTTGTCCAAGTACTTACGAGTTATGCCTACTAAGATGATTTTGGGTTTAACAATGGTTAGTTGTAGTATGAATGAAGCAATAGTCATTTATCTAGAGTTTTGAATTTGTATTGCCTTTCATCATCTTCAAATTCATATTTGGCTCCGTCTTCATATTATTATTAAATTCGGAGATTAGTCAATCTAAGACTTTGAATGAAGAGTGAATTTGGGTAAGACTACGTGTCTTTTAATAAAAGTCTAAGAACAATAATGCGTTATGATGATTATGTGTGCTCACATTCATTTTCATTTTTTAATATAAATTATAAAGTTAATGTAACAAGTATATTAAGACAAAAAGAGGAGAAATACAAAAGCATTTTCTTTCCTATTTACAAAATTGAGTAATTTTCCTTTTTTAAAAAGGTATACTCTTTAATAATTTAATTTTCCTCCTTTTAACTTTTTTATGAGCAATTACATAAAAAAAAAAAGAAATTTATATGTTTTTTTTTATATCTTTTTCATTGGACATTACTTTAGTACCATACATATCAGGGGTGCAATTTGGGCTAGTTGGTCCGACTCAACCCGATATTTGAGTAAATAATTTTAGTACTTGAGTTGAGCTTAGGTTAAGTTTTCTCAACTTAAGCTCAATTTGGATTGGGTTAAGGCCATATGGCTCGGATAAACTAAGCGTAACTCGTTTAATATTTTATAATATTTATAATGTTTATTATTTGAATAATAAATTTATTTCTTTTAGATTTCATAGAAAAATCAAATTATAATTACATCATATATTTTTTCATCTTTTTAGGATCATGCATATGTTTATTTTACTTTTTTTTTTATTGTTACATTAAAGTTTTGTCTTATTACTAGTTAAATTTTGATATAAATATATAGAAAAAAGTTTTTTAAAAACCATTATGTATGAATTTAGAATCATGCAATCTAATTAACTAGACCAACCTAAGTTTAACTCGATTAACTCGAGTATAATTCGATCAACCAGAGTTTAATTTGACCAACCCAAATTTAACTCTATCAACTCAAATTCAACTTAATTTAGAAAAATGACGTTGGATTGGATTAGGTTGAGTATCTCGGGTTAGGATGAGTTTGAATTGATTGTTTTTTAATTCAAGTTGGGTTGTGTTAGCCATCAATCGAACCAACTCACCTGTGTTGTAGCATTAGCAGATACTATTTAAGTATTAATATAATAAAATGCTCTTATATATAACAATTTTTTTTTAGAGTATTCTTCATATTTTCAATTATTTTACAACACTCCATAAAAATGCCTAAAAGAATTTAAAATTTTTTCTTAAAAACAAAAAAGTTTCAAAATAAATTATTTTAATAAAAAAATTGTTAGTCTTTTATTTTTTATTTTTTATTTTGTACTAACAACAGTATTCAGACCTTATGCCTCTCACCATACCAGACACATGAAATAATTAATTGAATTTGGAGAAGAAGGAGAAGAATACGTTGACAAGACTAAAAGGTTTCTACCCTCCTATGCCCAACTGCATCCACAGCCATGCAAATTAATATTTCTACACCTACGATATGGGACATATGGTAATTGTCAAAGCATACAGACAAATACTCAATTATGAAAGTAATTTATCTAGATAAATTCAATAAGTAATAATTCACCTGCCACAGCCCTGCATTATAAGCAGTTGGTGAAGAAATATTGCTCAACTTGCTAATGAATTTTAGGGCTATATATCCATCCTATAAATACTGAAGCTTGTAGGCTTTCTTAGTCATATTCATATATACTTACTAATTGGGCATTCCAGTGGAGCAACATGTCTTCTCATCTCTCAGCAGAGGTAAAACGTCCAGTAGTAAGCTTTCGGCCCAGCATCTGGGGGAATCGTTTCATCAACTACACTCCTGATGATGAGGTAGGTTTACATAAGAAGATCTCAACTATCTAAAGTTTTTTCTTCGAATTTGTTTAGTAGTAATGTGTGCATGCAATTTTCTGGTACAGATAACCCGTGCCTATAACGAGCAGCGGGTTGAGGATTTGAAGGAGGAAGTGAGAAGAGAGCTAATGGTAGCTGCTGGTAAGCCTTCACAACAGCTGAACTTCATTGATGCTGTTCAACGACTCGGTGTGGCGTACCACTTTGAAGAAGAGATAGAAGAATCATTAGGGCATATATATGATAACTACCATCACAGTGATGATAAATATGATGATCTCTATGATGTTTCTCTCCGATTTCGACTTCTAAGACAGCAAGGGTACAATATTTCATGTGGTAAGGCTCATGAATATCAGTGGGAATCTTCACATATATGATTCAATCTTGTATCTCAAAATTTTTCCTTTGCAGATATATTCGAGAGGTTCAAAGATGAAAATGGTAGTTTCAAGGAATGTCTGAACAATGATGTGGAAGGCATGCTAGGGTTATATGAGGCTGCACATCTCAAGGTGCAGGAAGAAGATATATTAGATGAATCACTTGCTTTCACCACCGCTCACCTTGAGTCTTTGGTTGAAGATTTAGACTATCCTCTTGCAGCACAAGTAACCCAAGCCCTATACCGGGCCCATTAGGAAAGGTTTGGAGAGACTGGAGGCAAGGCCTCACATATCTACCTACCAAGATGAAGCTTCACACAGTAAAGCTTTATTGGAACTTGCCAAGTTAGATTTCAATCTGCTGCAGTCACTGTACAAGAAAGAGCTAAGCTACATCACTAGGTTAGTGCTCAAATCTTGCATTCATTTCATGATTTATATTAAGAAGTTAACATATGTTAATTAATGTATTTCTCAGGTGGTGGAAAGATTTAGATTTCTCTTCAAAGTTACCGTTTGTCAGAGATCGAGCGGTTGAACTCTACCTTTGGATTGCTGCAGCATGTTTTGAGCCCCGATACTCGTATGCTAGAAGAATACAGACCAAATTGCTTGTTCTAATAACAGTTATAGATGATATCTATGATGCATATGGCACTTTGGAAGAACTTGAACTCTTCACAGAAGCAATTGAGAGGTACGTATGACCTACAAATTTCAGAATGTGACATAAATTTATTTCATATTGAACTTTGAAGGGGAACTGGTTAATCATTTTTCAGGTGGGACAATAATAGCATAGATAGCCTTCCAGAATACATGAAGCCATGCTATCAGGCAGTCTTGGATGTCTACAAAGAAATTGAGGAGAAGGAAATGAAGAAAGACCTACTGTGTTCACTATGCAAAAGAGGCAGTAAGGCTCCTGATTCTATCTTTGTTTCCCCATTACATGTAATATATACTAGCGTAATATATATTTGCTTTGTTGAACATATTCCAGATGAAAAGGTCTGTTAGAGCTTACTCAATGAAGCCAATGGCTCCATGCAGAATATGTACCAACGATGAAGAGTACATGGGTGTTGCCCTAGTAAGCTCTGATGTCCCCATGTTCACAATCATCTCCTTTGTTGGCATGGGAATGAGGCAACAAAGGAGGCCTTTGATTGGGTGTTAAATGACCCTAAGATTGTCAGAGCTTGTTCCACAATTATTAGGCTCATGGATGACATGGCTTCACACAAGGTACTCAAATATTACTCCAAAATGCTGTTATTCATATTCAAAGCAAAGGTTTTAAAACATCTATATTGTTGTGAGTTTTTGTTTTTTTTTTTATGTAGTTTGAGCAAGAGAGAGGACATATTGCATCTAGTGTTGAATGTTACATGAAGCAAAATCGTGTCTCAGAGCAACTTGCATACCGAGAGCTTAACAAGCAAGTCGAGAAAGCATGGAAAGATATAAACCAGGAGTTCCTCAGACCTACTGCTATTCCAATGCATCTCCTTACACGGGTTCTCAATTTTGCACGCACTGGAGAATTCATGTACAAAGGCCGTGAAGATATATTCACGGATGTAGGAGAAGTGATAAAAGATAATATTGCGTCACTGTTCATTGACCCTGTGCCAATATGAGCCTGAAGATTTTTGATTCTAATAGGTCTTTCAGCTTCTGCTTCATTTGTCTTTCTGGTTTGGGGTTCCTTTTTTGTAATTGGTTTGTGTTGGACAACATGATATATGTTACGACTTCAAATTCTAGTAGCTTAAACTTTTGGCAAACTTGGTTCTCCAACATGGTATCAATGCATTATTTGGTAGAGCATATTTATTTCCTCAATTAATTCAGCCCCATATGCAAGTCCAAAAACGGTTGTCCAAAATTATAAAATTTTGCTCTTATTTGATTGTTCATAGGAAAATAGATAAAAAAAATGGGGAGGAAATTCTTTTAGCACTCTACTTTAACTTTTTCCTAGTATTTTTCTTACATTTGCCCAGAATAAAAACAATTCTTTTAGCATCCCACTCTCCGTTCTTTTAACAGAAAAAAAAACCTATCCTTTTATGAATATTTTTTTCTTAATACTTTCTAAGAACCGAACATAGTGTTAAATTTACCTTAAAAATGTCTTGGAGATATGTCTACATCAAGTGACTTGAAAGCAGATATACCTTAAATTTACCTTAAAAATGCCTTACCACATGACAGATTGAATCCTTGTTGTCTTAGGAGTCGAAGTCGAAGAGAAACATTGTATAAATCATCTTTATGCTCAACATCATAATAGCTATCATAGATATGTTTTAATGCTTCTTCTATCTCTCTTTCAAACACCCCAAGCCGTTCAATTGCATCTATGTAGTTCAGCTGTTGTGAGGGATTACCAGCAGCAGCTATTAGCCTTCTTCTCACTTTCTCTTTCAGATCTTCAACCTGCTTCTCTTTATGGGCACGGGCTATCTGTACCGGCAAGTTGCATAGACAAACTATTGCTAAGATAGATGGTATATATATATATATAGATACATAGATAGATATCGTAAATTACTTCATCAGCTGGAGTGTAGCTAATGAACCTCTCACCCCATATGCTAGGTGAAAAATCTGCCTTTGGACGATTGACCACTGGTTTAGCATTTTGGGCAGGAGAACATGCTGATAGTCCAAGGGGCATGTTGGTTGGAACAAGAACTGGAGCACAGGGACCTGGTTACCCCAAGTTCTAAGGTGAGAGTTTGACATTGGAGGGTGAAAGTTCAGTTTAGGATTTTGGACTGAAGAACATTTTGAGAAGCTTATAGACATGTTTGTTGGATTAACAAGAACTTCACTTGTTTTATAAGAGAAATATATGTGAGTGGAAGATTGCTGGCAAGCTTCAGCAGGTTTAGGGCAGTCCTAAAACTCATTGGCCTTTTATCGTTGAAAGAGACGCCTGTATGTTGTCTTAAAAGATGCTTGTTTATATCAAACAACATATATTTGTCTATATTCTGTAAGCGGCTGAATGATAAGATGCCTGTTGGTGAAAGAGATGCCCGTACGTTTGACTCATAGATATATATATATATATATATATATATATATATTGGTTGGAGTTATCCATAGCTGCCTTATCTATTTTTTTTGTATAAGACATATCATTTCTAAGAAACAAAAGATTCACATAAAAAAAAATGATGCTTAGATTATAATAGCTTGACATACATGCATAAGGTAATTACACAAGAAAATTAATTAATAATAAAAGTAATTTCTAGGAGTAAAAAAATTATGAAAAATATATCAGTTTTAACCACTAATATTAATTATTAGCAAAAGTCACTTTGAACCATAAAAAAATCGATAACAAAATATCACGCTGAACCACGAATATTAACTCACTGCACACCTAACTCAATGGTGTAGTTAATACTTAGATCAGGCCTCCTTCCCCTGGAAATTGTAAAAATGCTATGAGCACCTGCAAATCAAAGCAAGGGAACAGACAAAAACCATTTTTGTTACACTACAAGAACTAGACCAAGAGTAGAACCCGTAAAATCATAGAAATCAAACAGCAAAGGTCCAAAACCAGTGATCCATTTCCTAGAAAAGAGAAATCAAATTAATGAAACACAAATCACAATCATTCAAAACCTATGAAACTCTAGACGATGTGTTAATGAACCAGGAAATATTCTAAGGAATCACACAAAGTGATCTATCTTAGCCTAGTGTTAATATAAAAGATTCATAATTCCAAGAACATATGATTCTCCATTTGTTTGTTGCTATGAGAAATTGAAATATTGAATCCAACATCCAACAAAGGAAAAAGGCACAAGCAATTTCTTTATTTTTGGAAACCACAAAGCAAGATAAGGGCTTCAAAGTATCTATCCTTTTTCAAAGTTTTAGTTTTTTATGAACCAAAATAGAGAAAAAAAAAAAATACACAGCCGAGAATCAAACCAATTAGGTAGAAGACAAGACAAAAAAAAAAAAAAAAAAAAAAAAAAAAACATTTCAAATTAAATTTATACTCCAATCCGAATCTCAAAACCATAAATTATTTTCATGGAGAAGACAAAAAACATTTCAAATTAAATATATACTCCAATCCGAATCTCAAAACCATAAATTATTTTCATGGAGAAGACAAAGAAAGGAAGAAAAAGACAATACCTAAAAAACTGAGAGTCTCCTTCTCATTGAATCCCCTTGATGCAAAAGATGCAAAGGTTATTCTTAGCTCTTCATTAGGCAAAGAGATCCATATGTTGCGACATCTGCAAAAGCCTAACTGTTATCTCTCTTGCCAATATCCAGAGGGTAGAATAGGCCACCAGCCTAAAATTCAAAAGCTTCATAACACCATCAAATAGCGTACATACAAGCACATGAACACATAGAGAGAGACTTTTTACCCGAACAACACCTTCTCTGGTAGCTAATACAAGAATATCAGCACGTGAAACGATTCTCCAACTTCTATGTTACGACTTCAAATTCTAGTAGCTTAAACTTTTGGCAAACTTGGTTCTCCAACATGGTATCAATGCATTGTTTGGTAGAGCATATTTATTTCCTCAATTAATTCAGCCCCATATGCAAGTCCAAAAACGGTTGTCCAAAATTATAAAATTTTGCTCTTATTTGATTGTTCATAGAAAAATAGAAAAAAAAAATGGGGAGCAAATTCTTTTAGCACTCTACTTCAACTTTTTCCTAGTATTTTTCTTACATTTGCCCAGAATAAAAACAATTCTTTTAGCATTCCACTATCCGTTCTTTTAACAGAAAAAAAAAACCTATCCTTTTATGAATTTTTTTTTCTTAATACTTTCTAAGAACCGAACATAGTGTTAAATTTACCTTAAATATGCCTTGGAGATATGTCTACATCAAGTGACTTGAAAGCTGGTTAACTTTAAAAAGTCTATGTGCCTGTGGAACAGGAATATTTGCCAATGTGCATGTTGAAGGAATCTTTTTTATTCTGCCTCTTGATTGAGATGATCGATCCTATGTGCACCTGATCGCGATGTTTATACACTTGCTCGGGTTTGGAAGCATGGCTCATCAGGTCTAAAATGGACTTGCCCAACTTGGGGATGGAGTTAGTCTTCCTAACATTGAGCATATTGGGAATGATTTGAGGTTTTTGGTTCGATGGTTAGACCTATAACTTAATTAGAAGCCCATGTGGCTTGAATTCATTCAATAATTCTTTCACTTGTTTATAAATTAGTTACTTATTTTTGAATAATTAATAATTATTGCATAAAAAAAAACCATTCTTTTGTCAAAGGGGCCATTTTTCCTCTTTATAACCAAATTACCTTTTTGATTTTTGTTTTTGAAAAAAGAAAAACTAATCTTAGAAAATTAAGTGCTATGTACAAAAAGTATGTACTTACCATATGTCTTTCAAAATCACTTTTAAAAATTTTAAAAATTGTAATAATTTTTTTTGAAAATCTTAACTTTTTAAAACAGTTTTTAAAAATCATTAGCATTTTAAAATAGGTCACTAATAAAGAATTTGATAATTAAACAATAGAAGAGGTTATGTTTTATTATTTCTTTTCAATATTTATTGATACATGGTATACATACAATTTTTTTTTTAAAGATAGAGATTAATAAAGATAGGTGTTAAATGCCACATCTGGACAAGAGATTTGCAATTCGTAATTATGGGAAGAAGGTGCTATAACTTGATGTATGTCTTTCAAAATCACTTTTAAAAATTTTAAAAATTGTAATAATTTTTTTTAATATCTTAATTTTTTAAAACAGTTTTTAAAAATCATTATCATTTTAAAATAGGTCACTATTGAAGAATTTGATGATTAAACAATATAAGAGGTTATGTTTTATTATTTCTTTTAAAAAATTTATCAATACATGGTATACATACAAATTTTTTTTTAAAGAGATTAATAAAGATAGGTGTTAAATGCCACATGTGGATGAGAGATTTGCAATTCATAATTATGGGAAGAAGGTGATATAACTTGACATAGAAAGAAAATTTTTACAAAGACAGGATGATAAATTTAGTTCTCATTCCGAAGTTTAAAATTAATGCAAAGACAAAATGTGAAGTGTGTGTAGAAGCTAAACAACTTAGAAAACCATTTAAGTCATTTGAAAGAGAAACTAAATTATTAGAGTTAATTTACAATGATATATGTGATTTGAACAATACTAATACCTGTGGAGGTAAAAGATATTTTATAATATTTGTTGATCATTATTCTAAATATTGTTATATTTATTGATTAACTCTAAGAAGAAATTACATAATAAATTCAAAATATATAAAACTTTGGTAGAAAATCAAAATCAAAATTTTTAAGATTAGATAGACAAGGTGAATGTATGTCAAAAGAAATGACTAATATTTTTGAACAACATGAGATATCATCAAATAATTGCACCTTATTAACCTCAATCTGAAAGAGTTGTAAAGAGGAAAAACAAAACCTTATTAGATATGGTAAATAAATACTATGTTGACTAGTTCAAGTTTATCAAACAATTTATGGGGTGAAGCCTTATATTCTACCTGTCCTAATAAAAGTTAAAAAAAAAAGCACTAAATGAAAAATTGGACATCTAATCTAAAATGTTTAAAAGTATGGGGTTATCTAGCTAAAGTAAATATTTCAACAAATAGAAAGAGAAAATTAGGTACAAAAACTATGAACTACATATAGTGTGACTTATAGATTTCTGATGGTAAATTAATTTTTTTTTGAAATCTCTAATATTCTACTTTAGAGTATGTGATGCTACATTTTTTGAACATATCTTCCCTCTAAAAAATAAATTATCCAAATCAATATGAGACTCAAATTCTAACTGTCTTTTAGAAATTACTTTAAATTTAAACTTAAAAAAAACCAACAAAATTTTTATTTAAGAAGAAGTAAAAGAAAAAGAACTGAAAAGACTTTTAGTGCTGACTTTTTCATGTACTCAGTCGAAGATGATCCTAAGACATATGCAGTCTATGCAGAAGCAGGGAATTCCTTAGAGGCTTCCTTTTGGAAAGAAGTAATAAATAGTGGAATGAATTTTATTACTAGCCAATAATAGGAATTGGTTTTTATCTGATTTTCCACGTGGTTGTAAAACATTTGAATGTAAATGGATTTTTAGAAAAAAACTTAAGAACAGATGGAATTATAGAAAAATTAAAACTAGACTTGTTGTTAAGGGCTTTAAGCAAAAGGAGGGAATAGATTTCTTTGACACTTATTTACTTGTAACTAGAATTAGGACTGCTATTGCAATAGGTTCACTTTATAAATTAGAAGTACATCAAATGGGCATAAAAACAACATTTTTGAATGGTGAAATAAATGAAGAAATTTATATGAACTAACTTGAAGGATTTATTGTTCTTGGGCAAGAAAAAAAAGCATGAGACTTGCTAAATCCCTTTATGAATTCAAACAAACACCTAAACAGTGGTATAAAAAAATGGGAGAATTATGTTTTAGGGGTAGATGGGCCCCCAAATTAACAAAAAATCTGTGTAACTCTTTAAATTGAGTTGAAGGATATGAAATAGTAACGGACAAATATACCCTTTAAAAACACATATAAAATATTTTATAAAATTAAGTTAAATAATTTGTTTTCAATAATTTTTTTTTCAAAAATACTAAATTAAATAAAAGTGGTTTTCAAAAATATTAAATTAATTTTTTTTTCAAAAATATTAAATTAAATAATTTTTTTTCAAAAATATTAAATTAAATAAAACTATTTAAAAAAATATTAAATTAAATAATTTTTTTTCAATAATTTTTTTTTTCAAAAATACTAAATTAAATAAAAGTGGTTTTCAAAAATATTAAATTAAATTTTTTTTTCAAAAATATTAAATTAAATATTTTTTTTCAAAAATATTAAATTAAATAAAACTATTTAAAAAATATTAAATTAAATAATTTTTTAAATATTAAATTAAATAATTTTATTTTAAAAAAATATTAAATTACATAAAAGTATTTTTTAAAAATATTAAATTAAATCAAAAATATTTTTAAAAAATATTAAATTAAATAAAAGTATTTTTCAAAAATATTAATTTTTTTTTTTTCTCAAAATCAACAAAGGACATTTTTGGAAATACTGAAGGATAATATCCTTCAACTCAATTTCCATACTTTCATTGAGTCTTAGGCTCAATTTGAAGAGTTACATGGACCTTTTGTTAATTTGGGGACCCATCTACCCCTAAAACATAATTCTCCCTAAAAAAATTTGACAAAGTGAGTCAGTCTAATGGTTTTCTAGTTAATGATTTTGAGAAGTGTGTTTATCTGAAGTATTTTAATGGTGCTTGTGTAATACTTTGCTTATATGTTGACAATATTCTTATTCTTGGAACGATTTTAAGGATTATTAAAGAAAAGAAAAATCTATGTAGTGATTTTGATATGAAAGACTTAAAAATCACTAATGTTATATTAGGTATCAAATTTATAAAAATATGATAATAAGTTTATTTTAACTGAATCACATTATGTTAAAAAGTTGTTGAAAAAATTTAACTACTACGAACTAAACCTGCTTTAACACCTTATGGTTCTAACCTATATTTGAAGACAAATTAGAGAGAAAGTGTCTCATAACACAAATATTCTCAATTAATAGGATCTCTAATTTATTTGACCAATTGCACTAGATATAGCATATGGAGTATGTAGGTTGATTAGATACACTAGCAATCTTGGCATAGAATACTGAAATGCACAAGAAATCAAACTTAATTATTTTGAAACCCAGAGAATACACTATAACCATAATTTTTCTAATAACATGTCTTTAGGATTATCTAAGGGAATACACTATTTTAATTCCATAAGATATCATGGTGCCTTTATTAAAAATACTTGTTACTATAAACTTTTATCAATATTGACTTAATTCATAGGAAATATATAATTATTTTAGAATCTCATCCCTTAGGTTGAAACCAATGCTAACTTTGACGTGCAAATGCTTAGTGTTCTCTCAAGGTTGAGAGATAATAGAGCATAACAACTTGGTAAAGTCATGATTACACGATAGTCTTACATTATGGCTCATCATAGGTCCCAACTAAAGTGTAATTGTATACATTAGTGTCCTCAACATGGGAACCTTATCCCAATAGCCAAGATCAACCATCACTCTAATTAGAAGGTATTACATTATAGCCTCAAATGGTTTATCTAAGTTTATGAATCAATTGTAAACAAATCATCTACTTGTAAGGAATCAATAGCTTGAATCTTTTATGCAACTCTTAATGCACCCAAGTCTTGTATAATGCAAGTGATGTTAGGTGAAAATGCTTATAATATATAATGTATGTAATAAGGATAGATGAAAGCATAACTATAATATTATTAAAGCGTTAATTTCGTTCACCTTCCTTGAGGTTTTGGTTAAATTCATCTACTGGTTTAGATCGATCCTAACCGGATGATTATGAATTACCCCCATTTTATTTAATTTAATGAAAATGAAACCCGGTAAGAAGATCTCAAATCACGGATTTGCACGAAATCCTTTCTTTTTTCATTGAACCGCTACAAGATCAACAATTCCATGAGTTTGGGCTTCTGTTGCTGACATAAAAACATCCCTTTCCAGGTCTTCGGATACAACCCATAAGGGTTTGCCCGTTCTTTGTACATAAACCTTTGTGATGATTTCGCGCAGTTTCAGTAGTTCTTCCGCTTCCATGACAAATTCTCCCGCTTGTGCCTCATAAAAAGCGGCAGCCGGTTGATGGATCATTACCCTGATGATATAACATAAAAAATGATTTCTCTATCTCGTATGATGAGTCGAAGAGAAGAGATAAAGAATAACAAGAAAAAAAGATAGAATTGAACAACCGTACAGGCATCTTTTGCGAATTGCATACGGCTCTACAATGGAATTGACTTTTACCTGCCATCGAACCGGCCCAACCAGCAACCAGAGCTGTATGCATTATATGGACAGAAAGCAACCGACCGGGATAACCCGTTCCACAGTCTCCTATCATCTCAAACTGAGATAAACCAACCTTACTAAGAACGCAAAGTCAGCGTTTCCACTGACTCTACGCTCTGTTCAAGGGTTCAAAGAGACAAACTCGAAATCTGAATCTCAATGCCATATGTCATTAAGATCCAGAACCCAAGGTTGCCCCAATCACAATACAAGATAATAAGATGTGATTGTGATAGTGTGGGAGACTAATCCACATTAACCTAACTACTTAATCTACCAACCTTACTTGGATCCTGATCAAGAATCAGGTCAAGGGTACTGAATAGTTAGTTGGAGGGTTACGAATCCTTCTTACAAGCAATCAGGAAAACTAGGTTTAAAGGAATACATAGCTCATATAAGTAGTACTTATTCATACTGACTATGAGGTAGCTTGTTGCTTCCAACCTTTAAATAAAAGAAACTTGTTTTCAATCAAGACCTAGACCCCCTTATGCACAGAGGAATAGGTCAAACAATGATGAACTGTTAAGCCTAACAGGCATTCTCACCATTGTTTGAGCTAGTATGACATTACTTCGTAACCACCAAATACTAAGGATCTTAAAGATCAGCAAAGGCTGACTAGGCCGATGCTAATCCTTATTCTCCACACAAGATGGTTAAGGAGGAATGTCAAACAAACACATTTTGGCTTAGGTCAACACTGGAAAAATATAAGCAACAAAGTCATTGAAAAGCGTTCTTGCTAGAAAGAATGGCCTTTTGTAGCTAACTCAATCCAATCCCCAGTTTGAAACATCAAGTTGCTGGTCACTCGTCACTATCCCTTCTTGTCAGCTTTCCTCGCCTATATGAAAGACCGGATTTCCGCGCTTTTCAGCTCTTGTTTCAATCTGCAATTCCCTTGATGTAGATGTGTTAGTATTTGCCTGCACCAATCCAATAGAATATTTTTCTTCATAAGAAGAGACAGGATTTCTAGCTCTGACTGGGAGAAAGTGTTCGCTTTCCTTCTTGCTTTCTTGATTCCGATATTGAGTATTCTTCAATTGACATTGCCTCTTCCTATTTCGAAAATATTAAGTAAGATGGCTTGTGATGTGCCTGGTCTATTCCAACACCTTGTCTTGCCTCGTCGGTCCCTGATGGTCACTCGTCACTGGTCTATAGTCAGTAGAATAGTCCCTCTTCTCTGATCAAGCACGTCAGCTGGCTACTAGGCAAGGCAACTACTCGCAGGTCATGTCAATCCCCTTCCCTTAAGGCTTGGAATCGTCTCAATCAATACTTGAGTTTTTGTTCTCACTATATCCTTTGTCGACGTAAGGCATCAGTCTCCTATCTCTGGATTAAGCACTTCACCAACTACTTCTATTAGTGTTTTCTTCTTCTGGTTGAGGAGTTTGGGTCCAGGGGGGGAGAGGAGGAAGCCTCATGTTGATCTTCATGTTAATGATGTTTACTTAGATGTGGTGGACCAAATTGTTTGGGATCCAAGGGAGCAAAAATGAGCCCTTACTTATAGAGGCGCAACTTAGTGACTTTGTCAGTAAGAAGGGCGTTTAGGTTGCTCGTCCTCAAGCAATCAAAGATAGAGAAACATTATATGCAATATCATGGTGGGATTTATATGGAGTTACAGCTGTTGAACTTTACAGTTTGGCAGTGAAAGTGTTATCACTTTTTGTAAACACCTCATGTGCAGAGAGAGCATGGAGTACCTATGCGTACATTCATAGTGTAAAGAGAAAGAAGATGAATGTAGATCGTGCAGAATCTTTGGTATATGTTAACTATAATCATCGAATGTTGTCGCGATACAGGGAAGATTATGAGGGGCTATATCAGAAATGGGATGCTTTTGCTGATGATGATAATTTTGAGAACGACACAGAAGCCATCGAGAATAGAGAGTCTTGCTTACTTCATGATGACCATGTTTCACACATTACTGCACGGCCTTCATTTGCGACATCAAGCTTGCCTCCCCGAGACCTGAGTCAAGGAATCGTCCACTTCAACTCGAGAACAAAGGCGTCAGGAGGTTGCACGTGGCAAAAGGCCACGTGTGGAGTGATTGGTTTTTTAGAAAGATGTGTTTTATTTACCTTTTTGCTATTTTTGAACAATTGGAATACAAGATGTGTTTAGGAATGTTTCTTTTTTTTTAGCTTAAACCTTGAAATTGCAATCTTTTATATTTTTGTGAGTTTGTAAGTTTGAGCTATTCAAAATGAAATTGACATACTCTATGTTTGAGTGATTCTAGCGACTCCTTTTATTGAAAAATCTGCCAATTCCTCTCTTTCCAAATTACCCAACAAAAAGCAAGAAGTTTCCACATAGTGTCCGGAAAGCCATGACCTCCGGCAGGGGTCTGTTCTGTGTTTTTCACACTGGTTTCATAGATCTGTTTCGATGGGTTTACTGATGGCTTAGGATGGCTGTGCTCTGTTTTAGTTAGATGTATCCTGTTCTTCAAATATCTTCTGCTCTGGTGTGTTTATTCTTGTTTAACCATGGCTGTATCTATTGTGATTGAGGCCAAAACCTTCGAGATGGAGCATGTTCGGAAAGGGAGGACTGTATGGCTGTTGCTAATCGAGGTGGGTATATTATTTCAGCAAAAAATGTATCTTCCAATGGAGGCTGGAGCTTGGTTGGCAGAGAGCCTTTTTCTGGCGGCAGAACACAATGTGGAGAATCCATTTTGGAGGAAATCTGTAGTAGCAGGCAGGACTAGAATTATAGATCTCAAGAAGAATGTTAAAGGCTTGTATCTTGTAATGACTGAATATTTATTCTCCGTATAGTCAAAATATGGTTTTAGTAATCCCTAGGGGCTTTAACGGAGCCGGCTGGCTAGCTCTGGCTAGGGCTCTGCACAGTGTCATTGGAAATGGGGAAGTATCTGGTTCGGCCTCTTCCTTGTTGCCTGACCCTTTAAGGGACCCCACCATCCCTTCTAAAGCCCCCACCTCTAAAGACCTGAGACACTCCACTTCTGTTTGTAGGGCGGAGACCCTTGGAGTTAATGCTCTTGCTCCGACAGAGCTATTCACCGCTGTGGGAGGTGAAATCGATGAGAAGCTTGGGTCAAACTCCATCAAAACTTTCTACGGTGGCTCCCATATAGGAGCGCTTGGGGTCTGGTCCTCTGCGATCTGGTGTAAGTCGGAGGGCAGCTCGGTGCCACTCTGTGGGAATCGGTTAAAGGCTTGCTGGAGAAAGAGGGTGTAAACCAATCTGGTAATTGGATCCCGGTGGGACATAACAGTGGAGTGCTCGTTGGGCTTCATTCTAGAGCTGGTGAAAAACTTTGTTCTCTGGCCTGTGTGTCTTTAGGGGACGTGAAACTGAGTTTCCGGAAGTGGTCGCCGGAGGTAAACGCTCTTCCGGTCGGCTGGCCGAGACCAGGAGAGAACGCCACAAACCGGATGAGGGGCGGGCTCCTCTTCTCCATGCTCATTTTCTCTATGCTTCAAAACGAGATCCCGAATCTGGAAAGACCTAAAAGGGGATGCTCCACCAATCAATCCCCGGAGGTTGGTATACGAAATACAAAGAAAGGCGGTTCTGTTTATTGAATAAAGTCTTTCCTATAAGAAAGAGGGGGCATTCCGTATTAATTAGATAGAATGAGGGAAGCCTACTTTGATCTTGTTCTAAAGTGCGCCCATTAGTACTACTAGAAGAGCCAGGCCAAACAACAGGCTTCTTATATAAATAGAAAGCCCTTTCCCTATCTGCCTTATCAGCACCTATCTACTCTTTTCTTTGGAATGGAAGGTTCGGCTATTCAAATCGTAAGCATTGATTTGGAAATAGATAAGTGGAAGGGTTATTTTGTTTTATAAACCTCGCAGAAGCGGGAGAGCGATCAACCAATTGTTGGGTTCCTGTGCCCTAGTATATTCATGTGGTTGGGTTAGGCGTATCCGAAACGTAGGTATTACTCTCTTTCTTAACCAGGCCTTACCTTTCGGAAATGTAGACGGGTAAAGCGGATGGAAAGTCTCTCATAGCTACATAGAGATCGAGCTTGGAGGCCAGTCTAGCAGGTGATTTGATCGGGCGCCCACGGAGGCTGCGAAGGGGAATCGGTTCTACTTGAAACGGGGACGATCATCCCAATGGTCACTCATATGGTACTATATGTAGGAGATATTCTGAAAGATCTCATAAGGAGAAGGGAACGACCCCCTTCGATCCTGCCTGCTAAATTGGGGAAGATAGATAAAGGGGAGCTGGCTTGACCAATAGGTACTTCTTCGCTCTAATCTAAATGGAGATAGGGACAGAGAGATGGAAACTTCCAAGCAACTTTATGGCGATTTGCAAAGATCGACTCCTACTGTGCCCAACAGCGCTTAAAAACAAGCAAACATTTAACATCTTTTTCAGAGAGGGTTACCGGTTTAATCCCTTCATCGGTAATATATATATGAGTTCTCCGATTAGCGGACTCTGAAGAATGAGAAGGGTGGTCGTAGATCAGCTGCTTCTTTAAATTTAAAAAGTTTTGGATCATCAATATCGTTCTTTATGCTAAAATCTCCCTCTATGGGTGTCGAGGGGCTTTACGGCTTCTTCATTCCTAGCCGAACGTTTAGTATAGTATTTGACCCAGCCTAGTTCTGGAATCGGAATGTTTTATAGATATGCTTTCAAAAAAGCAAGGAGTTCGCAAGACCGGATAAAGGGGCGATTAAAAAGCGGCTCGAGACCTCATGGACCTAGCTCTATAGTAGCGGATCGAAACCTCTATCCCACCCAGCACGGGAACTGCTGAAATGTCCCTCTCCGGCTTTGAAAGGAATGAAGCAAATACGGGTCATGAATGCCTTCCTCCCTTCCTTTACCTCTGCCTGGTTCTTTCCCTCGTTCTCTTGTCCGGGCCCTATCTGATCCAATAGTCGATTCAATACCCCACCCTCGCTTTAGTCGCTCAACTGCCAACCCGACCCTGCCGCCGATTCGGGAGAGCGAGATAGTGGGCCGAATAGCAGAAAGAGTGATCAGCTATCGGTTGGTTCATCGAGCCTTCCACCCGAAAGAAAGGAAAGAACGGATGATTTTTTCTCTGCCCGAAGGCATAAGGGCTTGGACCACCACCGACCCATCTCGTTGAAGAAGTCGAGTAACCGAACGATCCATCCTCTGATCCAATCAATCTCATATCACCTGCCTTTGCAGAAGGGATACGACCACCACCCATCCTGTATAGCCGGGGAGCAAGATTGAACGAGGCCTTCGGCTGGCATCTCTTCTTCATCCATCGCCGTCGCACCTACCCGCTTCAGTCGAGTTGGCCAGCATGAGGAATTCTATAATAGATGGATTGCCAGAATTATCAGTCGAGTAACCCCTATCCTCGACACGAGATACAAAGATATTCGACCTGCCCGCGCATCAATCACTCGCCGGGAATCTCAATATTAATGGCTCTTGAATCCGATTGTGGTGGGTTCAGTCGGGTGGCAAGTCAATTGAAAGAAAGAAATGAAAAGCATCGACCTTTGAATCGATCTAAACTTACCATTCTATAGATGGATATCGACCGGATGATGAAATGAGTCTATCCCCTCACCTGCCCCTGCTTCAATTGCTACTTTTGGAATGCCTGGTCAACGTTCAACCCCTTCATCCCTCACCGATGCAGTATTCGAATAGATCGATCGCCTTCCCTCGGCAGATTTCATAACATCGTCGTACTCGACAGGTTCCTCTCCATCTCCTGCTGCTGTGGTTGGATAGGCCGATCTTTCCTTCTCTCTCCCGCCTGACCGAGAGGAAGTGTTCCGTTTCCAACCCTACCTTTCGATCGACTGTCATTTATGGGATTCGATGCCCTCGACGATGCTCTTCAATACAGATCTATTCGACCTGCTGCCCCACCTGATGCTCATTTGACCCTACCTTCTTTTCCCTACCTTGCTACTGGCAGGCTTGGTCAAGCGAGCGATATAAGTTTTGGTGACCCGAGGAGCACGTCGATTGATTACTACTCAAAAAGTGCTATTTGATAGCTTATAATTAATCCTTTTAAACACTTTTGAGTAGTAGTTAGTGCCTTTTAACCCAATTAGCATGTTAAGGCCCCTTTCAATCAATTCTAATCAAAATGTGTAAGTTTTGGTGTTTTTGTTAGTATTTTGATCACCAAAGCAATCCAAGATTGAGGAGAGTTATTTGGAATCCTTGGAAAAGAATGGGAAGCTTAGAGGCATGAAGAATCAAAGCTTTGAAGCATTTTTGCCATAAGCAAAATCCGGAATGCAAGGAGAGAAGCAAAGAGGAGAAAAACAGAGTGAAGAAAACAGAGGACAGCAGCTGCAGTATTCTTTCGCACTTTTGGAGTACTTCCCGAAGTCCATTTTCTACATGCTATATACCATTTCAAAGCTCAGGAAGTCAAGAATCCAACGCCTCAAACCGTGTGCAATTTGGAGCTGAAATGAGGAAGTTACAGCCTTTGGAAGACAACTGCTCCAAGCTGAAGGAAGGAAGGCTTCAAAAAAGTGCTGCGAAATCACCATTTTTGTTGCGAAGTGATTTCGCAGCCTTTTTGCACAGTGCTATGGAATTCCCCTGAAGCTTCACGCCGCGATGGAAGCCAAACACCACAAGATGGAAGTCCACTTTGCAAAGGTGTTGAATCAGCTGGTTGCTGCGAAGAAATTTCGCAACCCTTTTTGTACATCTGCAAAATCTCGCAGACCTCATTTTCACCTGCGAAATGGTCCTGAAGCTTCCCGATAGCTGTGCACCGACTCTTTTAGATCTTTTCTTCTGATATTTTTGTGTCTAAATTTCCATTTTCTCCTTGTATTCAGCCACTCATGTAATTCCTTAGTTAGGAAGTATGCAAGGAAGGGTAAATTACCTTCCTATATAAACTCTCAGGAGGACTCTCGGAGGAGGTTGTTCCAGGAGAATCCATCATATAATATATGTAAGCAACGAACAGGGCACTTGCTCTGTTTCTTCTTTATATTCTTATTTTCTCATTAGTTTTCTTTCTAGCCAATCAAACTCTGAGGATTTTTCCTTAGAGGATGAGAGGCTAGGCTCTTTGTCTCTTGGAGTGAGGAAAGCCGGGTAAGTTTCCTCATGCATAAATTGGAAGTTTTGTTGTTTCAGCTATGAATGAATAGAGAGTGTGTCCCGTGAATGGTTTCTAATGTTTTTAGTTAACTTAAAACACCTTGGAGTCACCTGGGCCAACACTTGGTAAGGCAAGTGATCTCTAACCATGGAGATGCACTAGTTTACCCCTTGCGAGCCTCTGGTAGGTGACTTGAAGGTAGGATTTTCTAGAATAGCCAACACTTGGTAAGCTTTTGGACTCTTAGGAGACATCCATTAGTTACCTCTTGCGAGCTTTTGACGGGTAATCCAAGGTTAAAGATCACCTTGAATGGTAAAGGCTAGTGAGAGGCTCAAACCATTGCAAGTTGCATCAGTGAGAGAATTAAAGCTGAAATCCAATTGAGGGATGCATTTGTGCAGCACCTATTAGAGAATTGACTTTATGTTAATTCTCTAATGTGAGGAAATGAAACAAGTGACCGGAACTCTCCTTTTTGTATGATGAATCTGAGCCTAGTGATCTGAAACTCCAAGAAACACTTTTCTTTATAAGTAAAATCAGTTACTATTTTTGGTTAGCTTAAAACCTTTCCTTTTTCATTCAAGCATCTTTATGTTTTCTTTTGAAGCTAACCTTGAAATGAAAAGACACCAATTCATCTTTGAAATAATATCATTTGTGAAGTGAAAACCCATCCCAGTGAACGATCCTAGAGCCACTATGCTATAGTAGCTTTGTATTTGCTACCCTAGTTCATGGTGTTATAGGTTATAAATTTTGTTGATTAATCCCTCAATCAAGGAGCACCAGCTGGACACGAATCAGCTGAGACACCAATTAGGCATGAATCAGTGACCCTAGGAGCACGTCGATTGATCGGCTGTGGTCGACTATAGATAAAAAGTATGATTTCGGTTGATGTTCCGCTATGGCTTCGGGTGGGATGGAGAGCCAGCCTTCCCTTGACCGGCTTCCCTCACTAGATATGGTGGGATTGGATCTCCTATCTGATAAGAGGGGTTGGCCAGAAGAGAAGGAAGAAAAGCAAGTGAAAGAAATAAAGGTTGAGAAATCCCTCCATCCGATCCCTATCTTTTATGCCGATCTCAGCAAGCAGTACCGGAAACTGATGAACCATACTAGATGATCGAACCGGCCCTCGGCGAAGAGAAGTCGTGGGTGAGCGTTTGAGTCCCCAGCATTAGATCCTCCTGCTGCAGTTGAGTCCGCCTATATTCCCGAATCCCTATCATCCATCCGGCGAAAAAATCTAACTTTTCTCGCCCAAAAGGGCGAGTCACTAAAGTCCCTCTCCCGGCAATATAGATGGTGGTTGCATCGATCCCAGCTCCTATCCGAAAAAAGGTATATGGTTTCTCAATACGTTCCACCCTCTCCTCATTCGGAGACTACTGCTTGTCCTCCTTCTCCAGGGGTTCGATGCCAGCTATCCCGCTGATGGAAGAATCCCACCTAATCTAAGATTTTCCTGCTCGATCAATATTTCAGTTATGGCCTTATCAATGTTTAATTGAGAAAGAAATTCAAGGGCGTTATATCAAATCATCTTATATAATACGGATTAACGATCGCGGAAAAGATACGCAAGAAAGAGACACTGAAAGATAGGAGGTATAAGGGCTATCTGTATGCCTAGGTCCTAGTAGAGATCCAACTCCGTGTTGGTCAGAAATCTCACCCTATCTATCCCCGTCCCCGGTCTCCGGCAATGAACCTTGCTTTTAGAGGTGAACAATTTAAGGAAGGGAAGAGAATCGGCACATTGCCCTTGCCCCCCGGGTTTGGGCTGGGAATAATAGTGAATTTCTTTCTCAAGACGCCCATTGATAGGGCGATTTCTCAAGACGCATCGCCATCCCCACCCTGGGCTTATAATAGCTGGCATTGATTTCTCTTTTAAGCCATTGAGTTGGGGATAAATCGACGTCAGGGGAAGTGTTGTTGGGAATAAGCTATATTGATTGAGATTTAGATTATATATATTTTATGCTCCTGGTTATGACTCAAGAGGCTCAAAAGCTGAGGACTCAATCTCGATCTGTAGTTGGATCTGCTCCCTTCGTTGCGGGGCAATGGATGAATCTGGAGATCTATCTCGATAAAGATCTAAAACGAATGCGAGAAGATGAAGGAATGGGAACGAAATCCTTATAGGGGACTAGTTAACTGGTGGAGTCAGTCAACGGGTGAAACTGAAACTGGAAAAGACGCTGGTTCAAGGTCATTAGTCCGGTCAACAAGCTATCGATCTGTAACTGGACGAAGTCAAGAATAAATGGGCTATCTGTTATAAAGTCCGGAACGATGGTTCTCTGACTCAGTAATTCTTTTGTTTCACAAAATGAGTTATATAGGGCGAGTCGACTTTCACTCTGATAGGGCAATTCATTCCATTTGGGTTTGGCAAAGCCAAAATATGTGACAGGAAAGGTCGTTCAGAGAATATAGAATATGGAGAGTATAGAGATTTCAGCTTTTCTGCCTAGCTCTACAGAAATGGAAAGCCCTATGCAGCAGTTTATGATTTTCAACCTAACAGGGACAGACAGAGGCATTGACATATCAAAATAGTTTGTTTTGTCTTCTTTCCCTTTGAGCAGATCAGAGCTGATGACAAGAGAGAAACCAGTTGATTAAATTAGGGTGCCCGGGGCATGCGCTCTAACTTTGATAGTTGCACGAAAAAGGGTAAAGCCCGACTCAACTTAACGCAAGGGCTCGTTGCAGACCAGACCTCTATTAGGGCTAGGGCGTAAAGCATGGAATTCTGCCTAACTAAGTTTGATCGGGCCTTAAAGCCTATCCTTAAAAGGATAGCCCTCGCTTCGCCTGTTTAGGACACAACAAGGCCTCTTTTTGGAATGGTGTGCTTTCATTTCATTTATGGGGATTTCACTTACTTATAAGTAGGGAGAAGCGCTAACAGTCAAGCCTGACGCTTCTTCACTTTGGTTGGCATCATACAAGCTACCCGCGGTTCAATCAGGCTTCGAATACACAGATGTAGGAGTATGCCCTTTTTTGCCTTGGAGTGGGCCTAAAGAGAGTCTTGAAATCTAAATAAAAGACGACAGGAGATCGAGCCACAAACAAGACAAATCGCAGAAGCAGTTCTAATCTAAGACACTCGACCAGGAGCTTCTACGCGGATTAGACACCCACCTAGCCTACCTGGTTCCCAGTTCCTAAAGGGGGCTTTGTCTGCTGTCTTGCTCTGAGTAGAGTAGGGTCGGCCAGCATGCTAGGCATTGGAAAAGGAGACCGACCTTCTGTACCATATCCTGTTCCCAGACCCATTATATAGAATCGAAGTGTAATGGCCCTGATAGAGAAGAAGGATAAAAAAAAGAGTAAGAAAGAGTAAGCCAAGCAGTAACTAATCATGCTAGATGTGAAAGACTAGGAGTGGAGATCCATTTGGGGATACAAGGGCCCGACTTAATCTCAAAAGAAAAGAGAGTACTCGCGAACGCCTCCTGCGTGTAAGGCTTAGCTTCCCGATTCACCATTTAACTCCTCTTGCCAGTCCGTCTTTTCTAAGCGCATAAGACAACTGTAGCAGAGATCGGCTAAGCCATAGCGCCGGTTCTATTCGAATGCAGGGTCTATGGAAGAGGATAGTTCCGGATAATTGGCCTTGGGGCTTTTCATCCATAATGATATGGAAGGGGTCCTCCATCACAAGAAAGAAAGCATGTCGCCTCTGCCTGGCCCTTCTCCCTATTATTCTCCGTGGTCAAGCCGAAAGCTTCTCTCCCCTTTCAGTCGAGGTTTGACAGCTCCTCGGGAGTGGACCTCTTTTTTAGAGACCCGATCCCGTTAGTATGGTATATGAGATCGCAAATCCAAATTTTGGAATGAAAAAAAAGCATTTATATTAGCATGGCTGGTTGTCCAGTCCACCCAATATAAGCCGGCACCGTCTCTCCCTATTGGTTGAGCAGGCAGGCATTTCTTATTATCTCCTTACCCGCCGAGCAAGCATCCCAATTGGATAAAACCTATATTAACAAGCTATTCAATCCCTTTCAAAGATATGGCTGCTGCAAGCAAGATCGCTACGTAGCTGCGTGCGCTACAGCTAGGAAACAAGCTAGCCTCACTCAATCATGAAGCCTAGCTCGCCTCAGAGGCACTTCGCGAAGCGACCGAAGATAGCATGTGACATCAATCACTCAAGCCAAGCTGAGGTGTTGATCCCGCTTCAACAAGACTCGACAAGCAAAGGCATGAACTACAACACACAGCAAGCAGATCGCTACGCTACTTCACTACGGAATGAGCTACGACTGATGACCGGCACAGTCTTCGCCAAGCAAGATGATGTAACTCCTCAAAACATAAAAAGAGCTCTTATATATGCAGAAACATGATATATGTGTAAATGAATTATAGCCATTTTCAAATAGATCAGGATCGTCGGATGTCTGAAATGGAAAGTCAATTTTTCTATATGTATGTAGATATCTATAGGGGATCATATGAAGGGGATGTTATTATTTTAGATATAACCAATTCCCCTCTCTACGCCCACTAAGATCTGCGATCAGCCTGCAGTTGATCGTAGAGCACTTCTGATCTTCAATCAGCCTGATCGTAGAGCACCCTGATTTACAATCAGCCTGATCGTAGAGCACTTCTGATCTTCAATCAGCCTGATCTACGACCACCCTCCTGCTTATTATATTGCTTTTATCGATCAAGCATTCCTGTGCTTAGCAAAGAGGTAGTAGCATTTGGGGTGGCAAGAATTTCATTTTCCGGATAAGCCGGCACAGCTCTTGCTTGCTGTCTGTATGTGGTAGGGCCTGGTCAACTGCCCGGCCACCTCTTTAGCTCATCTCTTGTCAACGCTAGCACTTATTAATAAATGATGCCATTCCCGACTCGCGAAGTGAAGCTCAATCTCTATTCATTAGTTCAGCGCTAAGATAAGATGTAGAACTGGATCGTATATGGGTCAAGAAAGATTCAATCTGGAATTCTCTTTTTTATATTGCAATCCTTCTTAGTGAGAAATTACTCTACAGACTATGTAGGGGAATGCACTATGGGGACTCAATAAAAGACATTATTTGAGACTTAGGAAATGAAACTTCCATTCAACTATAGTCGAGAGGAAATAAGTCTCAGCAGGCACTAAAGGGGAAGCTTAGAGACGGAATTCAAATAGTTGAATAGAGGAGTACGTGGGGGGTGAAGTAAAGATAACTCTAGCAATATAGACCGGGCCTGCTTCCCATTCATTCTTTTTTTTTGAAGGATGCTCTTCGGCTGGTCAATAGGGCACATCGCTTTCGCTTCTGTAATAGAGGCGCTTGGCTAACGAATAAAAACCTTGGTCCGCTTTCATTGGTCTAGTCCGGTCATTGCTTATCTCTTTCTTCTCTATCGGTGAATTGGGGGAAAGAGTGCACCAAGAGGTGAAAAAGCAATAAATAGGGAAGTAGAGTAGTTGGCACACGCTGGTCAATCCAGTATGTACGTCGCTTTCGTTCTTTCCATTCAATATGTCCTCTCCTCCGGTAATACGTCCTCCAGCCCTTCCTGCTCATCTGGAAACTCTGCCCTCGGGGTGGATATACCTACTTGGCTCAGTAAAGAGGGGGTTTAGGAACAGCATTGGTTGCCCTCCTAACTATAGAGTTTCACATAGCCTTTGGGAAGGCTCGGGGGTCAAGGCCTTCTCCGATAATCGATAGGCGAGGCGGATTGATTATTCTCGTCCCGGCCCTAATAGCTGTTTTAGTATCCGATGAGTTGGGTGAGGGAGAGGACGACTATTGATGCCTTGAACTCGACTCCTCTAGAGAGTTCTCCTTCCAAGGGGCTATGCTCTGTCCTAACCATTCCTTGCAAAAAGCCCTTAAAAGCAGTAAGTAATAGCGGATTTTTTCAAATGCCGGAATAAGAGTGAAATACCTTTGACTCCAACTATGCCCCTATTAGTAAAGCTTGAAAGCCATCATTTTATTTTGACTATAGTTGTTTATCGTATTTACTCCTCCTCCCTAGAGGGGATAGAAGACTGGACTAGAGACTGCCTCGGATTATTAGTGGAAGGAGCGATCGAGAATCAAGCTTATTAGTGGAAAGGAGGTAGGTTCAGTATTCTCTCTCTACCGCCTCCATCCCACGTTCCTACCTCGAGGGATAGAAGCCTTCTGACTCAACGCCTTTCTAATAATTAGTAGAGATTGGAGAGGAGATAGATGCCCGAACAATCATCTGTATCAGTAAAGGGCGTTTAGGAGGGATTTCTTCTTTATTCCTTTTTACAACATAGGAGGGAGTGGGGCTTGAAAACGTTCTGCAAAATCTGGCTGGATCGAATAGAACTTCTGTCTTTAGACACTCCTTCTGCGACGAGGGAGGGACAGGAGGCCCCATCCGAGAAAAGAGGAGGGAGGTCTGGGTCTCCGGCCTGTAAAGCTCATGAATCAAGCACTTTTAGGCAAGTGCTTACCTTCGAATGGCTAAAAGTGAGAGGAGATTAAGCACTGTATATTGAGTTTTTGAGTTTTTGTTCTTGCTCGTCATGAAAAATCTCCTTTATTTGGAGTGAGAGGGGAGGTGAGTAAAACTTAGAAATGACAATAATAAGAAAGGTTTTTGATGAAATTTCAAACTTATGGGTGGGCTAAATATATTTAGCCAAAATCTTGGGGGTGGAGAATGAAATTAACCCTATTATAAAATAATGAATCTACATTTGTTACATTATGTCATATTTTTTAGGGCTTTAATTATCCTAACATAATAAATGAGGTGTAAAAACAACATTTTGAATGGTGAAATAAATGAAGAAATTTATATGGACTAACCTAAAAGATTTATTATTCTTGGGCAAGAGAAGAAAGTGTGTAGACTTGCTAAATCTCTTTATAATAAAGATAAGCTCCTAAACAGTGGCATAAAAAATTTCACAAAGTGATTCAGTCTAATGGTTTTCTAATTAATGATTTTTAGAAGTGTGATTATTTGAAGTATTTTAATGGTGCTTATGTAATGCTTTGCTTATATGTTGACGATATTCTTGTTTTCATAACAATTTTAGCGATTATTAAAGAAAAAAATTTATGTAATAATTTTGATATGAAAGACTTAGGACCCATTGATGCTATATTAGGTATCAAATTTATTTTAATTGAATCACATTATGTTAAAAAGTTGTTGAAAAAATTTAACTATTATGAATTAAACCTACTTTAACACCTTATGATTCTAACCTATATTTGAAAATGAATTAGAGACAATGTCTCATAACACAAATATTCTCAATTAATAGGATCTCTAATGTATTTGACCAATTGCATAAGGTCAGATATAACCTATGTGGTACGTAGGTTGATTAGATACACTAGCAATCCTGATCATATAGAATACTGGAATGCATTAGAAAGGGTATTTAGATATTTGAAAGACACTACAAACTATGAGATTCATTATTCTGGAGTCCCTACAATTTTAGAATGATTTAGTGATGTTAACTAGATCTTAGACTTTGATAAGATTAAAGTTACTAGTGGATTTGTTTTCACTTTAGGAGGTGGTGTAGTAGCTTGGATATTTGCTAAACAAACAATTATATCTTAATCTGCCATGGAATTAAAGTTTATAGCTTTAAACTTCACTTGTATAAAAGTTGAATGACTTAGAAGTCTTTTAAAATATATGCCTTTATTGGATAAATCGGTTCCTACAGTGTCCATAGTCTATGATAATCAATTTAATTGCCATAGCAAATGCTAAACGAACAAATCTGAATGGGCAAAGTAGACCTATAAGAATTTGAAATAATTATATTAAACAAATGTTTTCCCAATGACTAATATGATCTTGATTTTCTAAAATCTTAAAAGAATATTGTAGATCCTTTAACCAAAGGCTTAGCTTGTAAAAGTATGAATAGAATCATTGAGGGGAATAAGATTGAAACCCATAAATTAGTCATTGAAGTTGACACCCAACCTTATGTAATTGAAAATCCCATGAAAAATGTTGAATGGGTAATAATGAAGCTACAAGATGATTAGGTAAAACATTAATTTGAGGGATATTGATCCCCATTCTCATTCCTATGATGATAGAGCTTATTCTTGTGATGGTTTTTTAG